>NW_027328741.1:17656293-17957950 GCF_048564905.1 Vicugna pacos | reverse complement strand
CTCCTACTCTTAATTAGCTATGTTTTATTTCCATTTATTTTGGGTAGTTATGGCTAGAATTTCCAATACTATACTGAATAAAAGTGGTAAGAGTGAGTATTCTTGCCTTCTCCCTGCTCTTACAGCAGATGATTTCAGCTTTTAATCAGTGAGTGACATGTTAGCTGAGTTCTTGTCATATATGACCTTAACTGTGTTGAGGTATGTTTCCTCATGCCCAATTTGAGGAGAAATATAATCTTAAAAAGTTAATGAATTGTCACAATATTTTATGACTCTATTGATGAGACTATATAATTTTTATCCTTTAATTTGTACTCTGGTGTATCATATTGATCAATTTGTAGGTAATGAATCACTTTTGCATCCCTGGATTAAAATGTTTTTAATCATAATATATAATCCTGTTAATATATTTTTTATTGTGCTAACATTTCAGTGATGATTTTTACATCAATGTTTATCAGTAGTATTTAGCCTGTAATTTTTTGGGGTATTTGTTCCAGTTTTAGTAATAGTGTGATACAGAAAGGTGGGGTAGGGAGCCTTCTTTCCTATACAAATTTTTGGAATTCTCTGAGAAGTATAGGTGATAGCTCTTCTGTAAATGTTTGGCAGAATTTACCTGGGAAGCTGTTTAGACCTGGAATTTTGTTTCTTGGGAGTTTTTGTTTAATTACTTATTCAATTTCATTAGTTTTAATCTGTTCTTTTTTTCTATTTCTCATTCCATTCTGGAGATTATGTCTCTCTCAGAAATTGTATATTTCTTCTAGGGTTTCCATTTTATTTACAAATAATTTGTTGTATATTCTTATGATGCTTTGTATTTCTTTGATATAAGCTGTAACTTCTCATTTATTTCTGAGCTTATTAATCTGTAATCCTTTATTCCCATGAGTCTGGGAAAAGTTTATCAATTTTATTTATCTTTCAAAAGGCATTATTTAGTTTGATTATATGTTTCTATTATTAATCATTATTTTATTTATTTATGTTCTGACTTTTCAGCTTTCTTTCTTTCTACTAACAATTTTTTTCTTATTTTGCTACATCTTTGTTTGTAAGATTATGTTATAAGAGAGAGATGTTTCTTATTTGTATAAGTGGGATTATTTTGCTATAAGCATCCCTGTTAATAAGCTTTTGTTATACCCCTTGGACTTTGGTTTTGTTGTCATTTTTCTTATATATATTTCCTTTGATTTTTACAGCAAAATTCATTTGTTGTTTAATATTGTATGATTTATCCTCCACATTTTACTATTTTTCTTAGGTTATTACTTTTAATAAATTTCTATTCACACAGAATCCATATGTCACTTCTCAAAACAAGGAGTAGAAAATAAAATTTATACAAAAATGGGAAAGAACCGAATTTTCTAAAATTATCTTTGAAAAATGAACAAAGCTGTGGGTATAATCCTCCCTGAATTTATAACTTACTACAAAACTACAGTAATCAAAACATCAAAATATATCACTAAAAGTGACACATAGATCAATGGAACAAAATAAACAGTCTGAAAATAAACCCACACACATATGGTCAGTTAGTCTACAATGAAGGAGGTAAGAGTATACAATGGAAAAAAGGCAGTCTCTTCAACAAGTAGTTCTGGGAAAACTAGGACAGTACATGTAAAAGGAAGATGCATGAGCACTTCCTTCCAAAGAATACAAAATAAGATAAAAATGGATTAATTTCCTAAATGTAAAATCTTAAACTATACAATTTCAGAACAAAAACATGATTAGAAATGACTTTGAGATATATCATAGCAATGTTTATTGCTGATCTGTCTCCTAAGTGAAAAAGAAAAGAAAAAAGTAGAATTATCAATAACAGTTTTAAGTTTATGTAGGAAAAATTAGATGTACTACGTGATACATGGTTTCTACTTCTTGTATATGTGTGAAGGGCAAAGCCTTTTGCAGACAAAGGAAATCTTCTACAAGACATATGACAACACACAGAACAGAAGAAATAATTTCAGACAATGAGACCAACAAGGTGATAATTTCCATAAAATATATGTAGCATAGTAGACTCAATATTTTAAAACACAGGCCCCAACTTTGAAACAGAATAAGGATCTTCATGGAAACTTTTCAAAAACAGACATGAGGATGATTTTCATTCACATAAAAAGAAACATAATGTTGCTATTCAATGGGAAATCTTAAATCAAAACCAGAATGAAATATAATCTCATAGCAACAAAAATGGCTATAAAAAGGCTTCAAATTACAAACATTAATAAGAATGTCGATAAAAGGGAACCCAGGTACACTGTTGGTGGAAACATAAATTGATGCATCCACTATTATAAAACTGTAATCAGTGCACAGAAAACTAGAAATAGAAATATTATATGTTGCAACAATTCCAGTTTTTGATATAAATCTCTAAAAACATGAAAACATTAATATTAAAAGATATATTACCCCCAATGTTCTTAACATCATCATTTAAAACAGCCAAGATAGATGCACACCTAAACTAACCATCTACAGATGATTGGCTGAAGTAGATGTGAAATATAGATAACATAATAAATACTTAGTCATTGTCATATCAAAAAATATAATTCTGCGATTTGGAAAAATGTGACTGGACCCAGAGGGCGTTGTACATATAAAAATAAGTCATACAGAGAAAAACACTTTAAGTTATCACTTATATGAGAAAACTAAAGATATAAGAGATATAATCATATAGAAACAGGAACAGAATCACATATATATGTATAGTGTACCAAGTAGTGCTTTCCTTTGGGGACAGACAAGAAGGATGGTGAAGACAGAAATGTGCAAGCTACCAGTTATACATTAGAGAAGCAACAGGGCTATATTTACAACACAGAGAAATATTTTAATAATTTAAATGATTTTAAAGGGATTATAGGCATATATTTTAGTAAAATGTGCATGTATGTGGGAAAAACAATGAAGAAAATAACCCAGGAAAATCAAAATATTTTGTAGTAGTATGACATTAAGGGAGGTGATTTGTTCACTTTCTTTAATGTTCTTATAATGTCCTAATTAGAATTTAAGCTTTTAAATGAATAAGTATATACTTTGACAAAAGTGACATAAGTTTAAACTATTTTTGTCTCTCCCCTAAAATCTACAGTCAGTAAAACGTTCACATCTCAACAAAAATAACTACAACACTAAACAATACTCCAGTACACATGTGTAAAGCTGAAGTTTGGTGGGCTAAAACACATAAAGGAGACTCAACTGAAGGAAGAGCAGATTTGCTGCCTACAACCAAGGCCAACTGACTAGGTTGTTTGAGCCCACAGGCTCAGAGAACCCAGTAGAAACAGGGTCTCAGTGGTTCACACAGCTTCGGCCTCCAACTGCACCAGCAATCATGGTCACAGGTAACGTGGAGGGAGCCACAATGGAGACAGAAATTCCATTCTTCAGACACTCAAACATTCATGAAACTGTCCTAACTCCCCATTCACATTGGTGGAGACAAGTTACCTTGCAAAACCGGACATGGGAAAGGCACTTGCCTGATTCCAAATACCCACCTGTCTTAACACATTTCTTCAATTTGTAAACTAAGTCCCAAGTGATATCAGATGAAAGGAAGGGTTCACCATACCAGTGACAACAGTGGCATTATCTACCAGAGAACTCTAAGAAGTGACAATGAAAGCACAAGTTTTATCCAGACAGTAGCGACTGGAAAGTGCCATTTTGAAATATTATCAGAGGTAGCTCAGGTAAGTAAAATCAAAAATTGTGCAATATTGCAAACAACCAGAAAACAAAAGCAAGGGCTCCAACTCCCAATCTGTTATTTAGTGTCATGAGAGCAATAATTTACCAAGATCATGACCAATCACAGTAACATTATTGTGCACGCACACACACAGATACACAGACACAGACACCAAAACAGACACAGACACACATGAATAAGCACACGCACACACACACACAATGTCAACCCTGCAGCAAACAAACTTAAAGTCATGGTATATTGCCATATAATTAATAGAGAATCCAAATAGTTGTCATACAGAAACTCAATACAAAAAAACAAAACTCAGATAGCAGTTTAGTGAGCTTAGGAATAAATTAAATGCTGATAAGGAATACATTACCAAAGAGACTGGAACTAAAAAATATCCAAACGTTATTGGAGGACCAGATGAACTTAATTACTGAGATGAAGAATGCAGCAGAAAGCACTGGGAGCAGACTGCTTTTGTGGAAGAGAGATTAGCAAACTCACCAATACAAAACTAGAAATGATAGAGGAGCGCAGAGATACAAGATATTAAAAAGTGAGGAAATTCTACAATAGCCATTCAGATTTTTTCAGGAAATGCACTTTAGAGTGAAATCCTGGAGGGAGAAGAAATTTAGAAGGTAGCTGATGCTTTATTTATAGAAGTAATAGTTGATAACTTACCGAACCTGTGTAAGGAACTGATATACAAGTCCGTGAGCCAACAAAACACCAATAACTTTAAGTCAAAGAGACCTCCTTCAAGATACGTCACATGCAAATTGGCTAGTCAATGACAGAGTAAAATTTTAAAGGCAGCCAAAAAATGTTATGATAATCTACAAAGGAACCCCCATTAGATTTTCAGCAGATTTCTCAGCAGAAAATATAGGCCAAGGGTAAATTAAATGGCATTTTCAAACTACTGAAGTAAGGAATCTCTCTCCCAAGAGTACTCTACATTGCACAGTTTTCACTTAGATATAAAGTGAAAATAAAGACTTTACCAGAAAAACAAAACCTGAATGAGATGAAAAAAACAAAACTGAGACACCTTACACGGGGTGCAGAAAAGAGGTATTCTAAGGAATATAAAATGGCAAAAATTTGCATAACATTGAACAAAATGCTAAGCAGACACCATGAGAAATTTGCAACTGTTTCTTTGGTTATGTTCTTAAAATCTACTATAGTAAAATAATTAAAGAGATAAAATAGGAATTCAGGGGCAATAAATATATATACATCATTCTGGTAATGTACACTAGAGTAAAAGAAATAATTTGAGACAGTAATCATAAAAGATAAAGAGTAAAAATAAATCAATATTAAAGGAAGCTGCTATCAGAAGATAAAGGACTAAATTATACATGAGATGATTTATTTTTAATTGAAGTACAGTAGATGTACTATATTGTGTATTTTCAGATGTACAGCATAGAGATTCCAACCACTTTATGGATTATACTGCATTATAAATTATTACAATACTTTTAACATTAAATTATTTTAAGTTATTGTGTATAATTCTCTGATCTATACAGATTATCCTTGTTGCTTCTCTCCTTTATGTACACAACATTATATCTCTCAATATCGTACCATAAAATTGTCCTTCCCTTCCACTTTGGTAAACATAAATTTTTTTCCATATCTTTCATTCTGTTTCAGTCTTAATTTCTCTATCTTTCTGCCACGTCTCTATCAATCAATCAATCTATCTATGTGTCTGTCTATCTATCTATCTATCTATCTATCTATCTATCTATCTACCATGTGCCTATGTATCTATCCTTCTATTTATCTCTCATCTATCAATAGATAGCTATAGATAGATGTACATAGATATTTGTTATTCTTAAGTTTCCACACATAAATTATATTATATACTTTTGTCTTTGTCTAAGTTTCCTCACTAAGCACAATATTTACTAGGTCCATTCAGGATGCTGAAATATCAATGTGTTATAGCTTTTCATGGGTGAGTATTATTCCATTGCCTATTTATAAAATCATCATATCTTTAAGTCCATAATCTACTGTGGACTCTTGGATTGCTTCTAAGTCTTGCATGTTAAATACAGTGCTGTTGTGAACATTGGTTCTTCTCAATTTAGGGGGTTTTCCCCAGATTTTTCCTAGGAGAGGTATTACTGTTTCATATGGTAGTTCTGTTTTAGTTTTTAAAGAAATCCGAATACTGTTTTCCATAGAAACTGTACCAATTTACATTCCTGCCAAGTGTGTACAAGAGATTCCTTTCCTCCACATCATCTCGAACACTTTCCATTCGTAGACATTTTGATAATGGCCTTTTGAACAGTGTGAAGTGATACCTCATTGTGGTTTTGATTTGCAATGATCTAATAATTAGTTATATTGAGCATTTTTATCACATGACCATTACTCATCTGTAAGTTTTCTTTGGAAAAATATTAACTCAGTTGCTCTGCTCTTGTTTTTGATTGGAATTTTGCTTTTCAAATTGAGTTGTATAACCTAAATCCATGTTACATATATTAACCTACATCTATTAAACCCTGGTCATTGCATTGTTTGCCAATATATTCTCCAATTACACAGGCAGTGTTTTCATTTCATTGATTGTGTCCTTAGCTGTGCAGAAGTTTTCAAGTTTGTTTAGGTCTCACTTGCTTATTTTTGCTTTTATTTCTTTTGCCTTAGGAGACTGATATAAGAAAATATTCCTATGATATATAAAAAATAGTGTATCACTTATATTCACTTCTAGCAGTTTTATAGTATCAGGTCTTACATTTAATTCGTTAATACACTTGTAGTTTATTTTTGTATATGATGTCAGGGAATGCTCTCATTTCGCTGTTTTACATGTAGATTTCCAGCTTTCCCAACACCACACACTGATGAGACTGTCTTTTCTCCATTGTGTACTTTTGCCTTTTTTATCATAGATTCATTGCTCATAGGTGTGTGGAAATGTTTCTAGGCTCTCTGTTTTTATTGATTATATCTTTGTGCCAATGCCATGCTGTTTTTACTACTGTAGGTTTGTAGTATAGTAAGGTATCTGGGAGGGTTATATCTCCACATTTGTTGTTTATTCTCAAGATCATTTTGGCAATTTTTAAAGTTTTCATGTAAAACTTAGAGTGATTTTTTTCTGCTTTGGAAAATTCTACAACTTCGTAACATTTATTGTACTAAATGTGAAAGTTTCTTTGTGTAGTACGGCCACGTTAACAATGTGAACTCTTTCAATCCAAGACCACAAGATATCTTTCCATTTCTTTGAATCATTTTTAAATACTTTGTCAATGTTTTATAATTTTTAGTGTGTAGATCTTTCACATAAGTGGTTACATTTATTCCAAGATATTCCAGGGAATAGGATTATAAATAGAATTGCTTTCAATGTCCATTTTACGGTATCTCATGATTAATGTGTAGAAATGCAACAGACCTCTTTACATTAATCTTGTACCCTGCTCCCTAGCTGAAATTATTTGTTATTCTTAACAGTTAGTGTGGAGCCCTTAGGACTCTCTGTGTAGATTGTTATTCCATCATTACTGGTGACAATTTTGCTTCTTTCTTTCCATTTTGTGTTTCTTATACTTCTTTTTCTTTTCCTTTTCGTTTATTGTATTACTAAGTTACAGAAGTTTTGAGAGTAGGAGTCCTTGTCTTGTTCCCGAATTTACCCAGAAGGCATTAAGCTTTTCCCCCTGAGTATTATAAATTGTTATTAATGGCCTTTACTATGCTGAGGGATGTTCCCATTATACACACTTTCATGAGATTTCTGTTCATGAATGTATGTTGATTTTTGACAAATCCATTTTCTGTGCGTATTGACATGGTCCTGTGAATTTTGTCCTTCCTTTATTAGATATGTGTCATGCTGATTGACTTGTGTATGTTGAACCATCCTTGTAACTCTGGAAGGAATCCAACTGATCATCATGTATAATCCTTTCTATGTATTGTTGGATTAATTTGTTGATGTTCTTTTGAGGATTTTTGAATGTATATTAAACAAGAATATTGGATATTCATTTTCTTTTATTTTTTTGTTAGTGTCTTTGGTTTTGTTATCAGTGTAATGGTGGCCTCATAGAGTAACTTTGGGAATTTTCCTTCCTCCTTCATTTTTTGAAACTGTTGGGGGGAAAGAGGTTTTTGTGAAGGCATCCAGGCATTTTGTTCAAGCGGTGTTTTCAAAATTATACATTATATTTAACTTATACTGATTGCTCTTTCAAGTTTTCTGTTTTCTCTTTATTCAGTGTTGGTAGGCTGCATGTATTTAGAAATGTGTCCATTACTTTTAGGTTGTCAAATTGGTTGTCATGTAACTGCTCATAGTGCTTTCATAATCTTTGTTTGTATTTCTGTAATAAAAGATGTTATGTCTACTGTTTCATTTTTTATTTTGTTTGGGTCCACTCTGTGTATTTCTTGATAAGCCTGGCTAAATGCTCACCAGTGTGCTAATATTTTTAAGAAAATCTAGCCCGTGATTATAGGACTTTCAACTTATATTTTGATTTTTATTTCACTTATTTTCAACCTACTAATTAAAGATTTCTCATTCTAATGTCTTTGGAATTTGCTTGTTCTTATTTCTAGTTAATTTGGGTGGTATGTTTGGTTCTTTGTGTGAGATGTTTCTGCTTCCATGTAGAAGGCCTTAAATGTCCTATACTTCCCTCATAGATTTGTCTTTGCTGCATCCCATACATTTTGTGAATCTGTGTTTTCATTGTAATTTGTCTCTAGGTATGATTTTATTACCACTGTGATTTCATCATTGACCTTGTTTCATGTTTTTTTTTTTAAAGGACTTGGTTTAATCACATGTTTGTGCTTTTCCTGTTCTTTCTATAGTTGAGGCATTGTTTCATACTTATGTGTTTGGAAAAATACTTGCTGTAATCTATATTTGCTTAAAGATCCTGAGGCACTTTTCATGGCATAATTTGTGGTTAATTACTTAGATAACATCCTGTGCACACTTGAAAAGTTTATGTGTTCTGCTTTTCTGATGCAGTGTCCAATAACCCAGTTAGGTTCAAATTATCTGATATATTATTAAGAACTCTATTTCCTTACAGATATTCTTTCCAGATGATCTGGCTATCAGAATAGTGAGGTGTTATATTCTTCTACAATTATTGTTTTATAATCAATTAATTCCTTCATGTCTACTAAAATTTCTTTATATAATTAGTATCTATGGTGTTGGGTCCATACATAAATTAATGAGTATAATACCCTATTTTAATATAGATACTTTTTCACTATATAATCTCATATATATCTTTCACTGTGGCCCTTATTTTGCAACGTATTTTGTATGAGTTGAGCATTGCAATTTGCACTTTCTTATCATTTCTATGAAGTATATCTTCCATCTATTTCAAGGCTGTGTTTATCTTCCACCATAAAGTGAGAATTTTTGGGTGTGAAGGCCAAGATGGTGAGGTAGAAGGATGCTCGATACTCACCCTTTCCCACAAATGCACCAAGACTCACATCCACAGACACACTCAGCTAACCAGAGAACCTGCAGAACCCTGGCAGAACATTGTCCTCTTCAATAGGTAAAGATCCATAAAATCTTTTAGGAGAAAAGTAAGAAAGAAAGAAGAAAAGGCAAAACAGAGTGGGGCAGGTCCCACAGGGAGGGAGATGCAAAGATGGGCTGGCGATCATTCACTGGGTCTCCTCTCTCCAACTGAGTGTTCAGCAGAAACGAGGGGTAGCCTCCAAGGCTTGGATCTGTACAGAGTATAAGTTGACTGACACAACTAACTTAAACAGGCCCAGACACTCAGCCCAAGATGCAGCCAAGAAGCTGGGGGCAGGGTCATGCTGCACGAGCTTTGTGGAAGTTGTGAATGGCTGCACTGAGGCAATCTGGGGGAATGGAGGGGGCTTTGTGCCATCACTGTGAGTGTACAAGGCAGAACATCCTGGGCCCTCCATAAAACAACAGGGCAGATTTGCCCTGTGGGTGGAAGGGTGCATTTCCCATCTCTGAAAATCCACAAAAGTTTCTAGGTGAAGAGAGCTGGGGCTCAGACACAGCCACCATACCCTCTGGTGCTTTACACCCAGGCAGCAGCAGGGGCAAAATCTGCATCCACGTCTGAGGACTTAGCAGACTTAAGGGCCAGACGGAGACTTCTCTACAGCCTGAGACAGATAGGATTCTTCTGTCCTGGATCCTCAGAGAACTTGCTTCACCAAGAAAAACAAGGAACTGGATTTTAGGCCAGACCAGGGTCAGGGCTGTTCCTCAGTCTTCCCTGAGCCCATTTCTGGTGGGCAAACCCGATGCAGACCATAGAATGGCACAGAGCAGTGGAGTGACTGGCACCCTGAGGAGGCATGAGGACCCCTACATTTTCTGCTGGAATGCAGCTCCTGACCATGGTGCTAGGAGAGGGCATGATGCCCACTCCTGCCTTGTCAGGCTGCAATATCACACTGTAGCATCAGGCAGGGCAGTGACAAGCCAGCCCAGGGTAAACAGATCTGCTCCAAATGCAGTGTTTGGGGTAGGAGCGATCTGCTTGCCGACAGGCACTGGGAGCAGCACAATTGAGGGATCCAGTGGAGTGCCTCTGAAAACTGGAAGATGAGCTTCCAAAATAGGATGAATACAGAAAGACTTCACATTAAATGTACACAGTCTCCAGGAGGACACAGACACCTTGTTTTTAATCTGTTGTTACCTGTTCCATTTTCTGTTACCCTAAAATTTTTACTTCTTAGGCAATTATACATACCCTAATTTTCATCCCATTGAAATATTTTAAAAATATATTTATTATTATTGTTTTTCAACTTTCTCTTGTATTATGCATAATACAATGTCTTCAAACATTTATTTCCCACTTCTTTAAAATTCTTTGTCTCTCTTTCTCTTTTTTCTCTTTTCTAAGTTGTATTACAACATAGACACAAGGAAACACAGTAGATAACTAATACTAAATAAACCACAGTGCCACAGACGTAGGGGAAAGATGGACAAGCAGAAAAACCATTCCCAATTAAAAGAACAAGAGAAATCCATTGAAAGGATGATCAGTGTAATTGACATTGATAGCCTACTAGATCAAGATTTTAAAAAAGGAGTGATCAAATTACTGAAGGAAATAAAAGATCATGTTTAGAGATATAAAATTTGTCAAAAATGAAATGGAAGCTATAAAGAAGAACCGAGTAGAATAGGTAAACTCGTTGAATGAGATAAGGTAAAATCTAAAGGCATTGCAAAGCTGACTATATAGTGCAGAGGAATGAATTAGTGACTTAGAAGACAGTAAAATAGAAAGCACAATATCAGAAGAGCTACAAGAGAAACAATGAGAAACAAATAAAAAAAGCATAAGGGACCTATGTGATAATAGAAAGCAGGCCAATATTGGCATGATAGAAGTTCCAGAAGGGGAGGAAAGGTCAAAGAGGATTGCAAAGTTGTTTGAAGAAATCATGACTGAGAACTTCCAAAATATTAAGAAGGAATAAAACATCCAAATATAGGAAGCTCAGAGTGTCCCAAAAAGGAAGAACCAAAATACACTCACACAAAAATATATAATAAAGATGGCCAGATTCAAGGATAAAGAAATGATCCTAAAGAAAGCAAGAGAATAGCAAAGAGTGAATTAAATGGGAATCCCCATAAGGCTCCCAGCTGATTTCACTACACAAACACTACAGGACATAAGGAAGTGGAAAGATATATTCAGAGACTTGAATGAAAAAAATGATATACCCTAGGATAATTTAAACAGAAATGCTATACTTTATAGTAGAAGGAGACATAAAGGATTTAACAGACAATAAAATGATACAAGAGTTAAGCAACAATAGACCCATGCTAAAAGAAATATTGAAAGGTCTTCTCTAAAAAGAAAAGTAGCAGGATGCTACAGAAATTAGAATCTCACAGCTGGAAATGTAATAACACATGAATTATAAATAAAATAAACACAAAATTTTAAAAAAAGACATACAAATCATTGAGAGAAGAAGAGGGAGGCAGGAAAATAGAGAATTTTTTTTTGGTCTTTCCTTTTAAATGTTTTTGTTCTCAGTAGGAAAGTTTTGAGATCATTTTACTATCAGTTTAATAAAAGCAGTTTTAGTAATGGTCAAAAAGACTTATATAAAAGGGTAACAACAAGACAAAAACTTATCAGGGTATCACTAAACTAAATAAATTTTATGATATTTCAAAGAAAAATGACCAAACCATAAAAGGAAGATGAAATGAACAAATAGGAAATCCGAAATCAACCTCAAAGATAAGGTCAAAATGGCAATAAACACAAAAATATCATCAATTACTGTAAATGTTAATGGACTGAATGCTCCAGTCAAAAGTCAGTGTGGCAGACTGGATAAGAAAGCAAGAACCTTCAAAATGCTGCATACAGAGGCCCACTTCAGAGAGAAGTACACATATAGATTGAGAGAGAAAGGATGGAAAAGGTATTACATACAATGGAAAAGACAAAAAGGCAGGTGTTGCAGTACTGGTTTCTGACAAAAGAGTCATTAAAACAAAGATCATAAAGAAAGATAAAGAAGGACATTTTATAATGATTGAAGGAGTGATACAAGATGAGGATAGCACACTCGTTAATACATATGCACCAAATAGAGGAGCACCTAAGTATATAAAATAATTACTAACAGATATAAAGGGGGATAGTGATGGGTATCTAATCATAGTCGGAAATTTCAACAAAGCATTAACATAACTGGACAGATCATAGAGACAGAAAATAAATTAGGCTTCAGAGAAGTTAAATAATACAATAGAAATATTACACTTGGTGGATGTATTCAGAGCATTGCACCCCCCACAAAATAGTATATACATTCTATCCAAGTGCACATGTGACATTTACCAGGTTTCATGATATAGTTGGTCATAAAAGAAACCTCAGTAATTTTAAGAAGATAGAAATTACCTCAAACATATTTACTGACCACAGCACCATGAAGCAAGAAATCAACAACAGAGAAATAAAGGAGAACAAAAGGAAAACATGGAGATTAAACAATATGTTATTAAAAAACCAAAGGGCCAATGAAGAAATCAAAGCTGAAATGAAAAAGTACCTTGAGACAAAAGAACATGAAAGCAAAACCACACAAAATTTATGGGACACAGCAAAAGCAGTGCTGAGAGGGGAGTTTATAGCGATACAGGCCTTCCTCAAAAAAGAAGAACAATCACAAATAAACAATTTAACCAACCAGAAGAATGAACTAGGAAAAGAAGAACAAAAAACCCCAAAAGGCAGCAGAAGGAAGGAAATCATAAATATTGGGTTGGAAATAAATATAATTGAGATTGAAAAAACCATAGAAAAAAATCATTTGTCCAAAAGCTGGTTTTCTAAAAAAGTAAGTAAAACTGGAAAACCTTTGGCCAAACTCAAAAAGAAGAAAATAGAGACAGCACAAATTATCAAAATAAGATAGGAGAATGGAGAAATTACAACAAATAAAATACAAATACAGAATATCATACGAGAATATTATGAAAAATTTATGGATGTAAACTGGATAACCTAGAGGAGATGGAGAATTTTCTGGAAACATACTGTCCACCAAGAATGAATCAAGAATAATCTGACCCCTTTAAGAAGCAGAGCACTAGAAATGAAATCAAATTAGCAATATAAAATATCCCAACAAATAACAGTCCAGGACCAGACAGAATCGATGAGGAATTCTACCAAACATACAAAGAAGAACTCATACCAGTGTTTCTCAAAATCTTCCAGAAGATTGAAAAGGAAGGAATACTCCCAAAGTCATTCTATGAAACCACAATCACCCTGATACCGCAACAAGCAAAGACACTATCAAACAAGAGAATTATAGGCCCATATCACTGATGAAAAAAGATGCCAAAATCCTTACCAAAATAGTAGCAAATAGAATCCAAACACAGATAAAAGATTATACATCATGACCAAGTGGGGATCATGCCAGGAACACAGGGGTGGTACAACATATGCAAATCAATCAATGTAATACAGCACATCAACAAGAGAAAGGACCAAAACCACATGATCATCTCAATAGATGCAGGAAATCATATGAAAAAATTCAACACCCACTTATGATGAAAACTCTCCCCAAAGTGGGCATAGAGGGAACATATCTCAGCATCATGAAAGTTATAGATATCAAACCAAGAGCTAGCATAATACTCAACGGTGAGAAAGTTAAAACCTTCGCACTAAAATCTGGGATATGACAAGGACACACACTATCACCACTCCAACTCAAGATAGTCTTGGATTTCCTAGCCATAGCAATCAAAGAAGAGAGAGAAGTAAAAGGGATGCAAATTTGAAGGGAAGAGGTAAAAGTCTCACTATATGCAGATAATATGTTACTACATATAGAAAACCCAACAGGATGCAGACAAAAACTACTAAAGCTGATCAAAGAATTCAGCAAGGTGGAAGGTTACAAATCAAGGTTCAAATATCAGTGACATTTCTTTATGCTAATGATTCAGATAATACTATAGAGCTACAGTCAACATGACAGCACAGTATCGGTAGTATATCATACATATAGGCCAATGGAACAGAATAGAGAGCCCAGAATTAAACCCACAAACTTTTGGTCAACACATCTTCAACAAAGGAGGCAAGAAAATACAATGGAATTGACACAGACTCTTCACCAAATGGTGTTCGGAAAACTGGACAGCAACATGTAAATCAATGAAGCTAGAACACAAAACACAAAAATATAATCAGAATGAATCAAAGACTTAAATATAAGTCAAGATACAATAAACCTCCTTGAGGAAAATATAGGCAAAATATTATCTGTCATAAGTCTGAAAAAGTTTCTCGTAGAAGAAATGAAAGCAAGAAAAAACAAATGAGACTTAATGAAATTTACAAGCTTCTGAACAGTAACGAAACTGGAAGTAAAACAAAAAGACAACCAACGGAATGGGAAAAAAAAATTGCATATGAAACCGACAAAGGCTTGATCTTCACAGTATACAAGTAGATCATCCAACTGAATAAAACAAAATAAAAAACCCAATCCAAAAATGGGCAGAAAACCTAAGCAAGTGATTCTCCAAGGAAGACATACAAATGATCAAAAGGCACATCAGTAAATGCTTAATATCACTGATTACCAGAGAATTGCAAATCAAAACTACAGTTAGGTATCACTTCACACGAGTCAGAATGGCCATCACTCAAGAATCCACAAATGACAAATGCTGGAGAGGCTGTGGAGAAAAGGGTACCGTCCTTCGCTGCTGGTGGCAATGCAGTGCGGTGCAGCCAGTGTGGAAAACAGGATGGAGATACTTCAAAAGCCTAGGAGTAGACTTACCATATGACACAGGAATCCCGCTCCTGGGCATAAATCTTGAAGGAACCCTATTTCAGAATGACACCTGCACCCCATTGTTCTTAGCCAGCAATATTTACAATAGCCAAGACATGGAAAAAGCCTAAATGTCCATTGATAGTTGACTGCATAAAGAAGAGGTGGTATATTTATACAATGGAATACTAGTCAGCCATATAAACCGACAGCATAACGCCATTTTCAGCAACATGGATGCTCCTGGAGAAAATCAGTCTAAGTGAAGTAAGCCAGAAAGAGAAAGGATTATACTATATGAGATGGCTCATAAGTGGAATCTAAAAACAAAACAAAACAAAACCAAAAGAGCACAAATACAAAACAGAAATAGACTCGCAGACATAGAATACAAAGTTTTGGTTGCCATGGGGTTAGGGGTTGGAAGAGATACACTGGGAGGCCCAAATTGTTGAATAGATAAACATAATTCTACTGTATAGCATAGGGAAATGTATAAAAGATCTTACGGCAGCTCAAAGATGAAAAAATGGATCAAAAAAATATATATATGTTCATTGTAACTGAAAAATTGTGCTGTAAGCTGGAATTGGAGACAACTTTGTAAAATGACTGTAAATCAATAAAAATAGTTAAAAATAGAAAAAAACATTATCCTAAATATTACAGGTGTAAATATAAATTATAGAGAAATAAAACTATGCTAAAGAGTAATAAAACCAAAGATTTTTTTATGTTTCCTTTTTGAGATAAGCAATTTAAAAAACCTCTAACCAGGTGCATCAGAGAAAATGTAGATGCTCCATAGAAATAAATTGAGAAATAAATGAAGGGAAATAACAATTGTTACCTCAGATATACAAAAAGGATCATTTTGTGAACACTTACATGCCAATAAACTGGACAACTAAGAAGAAATAGACAAATGTCTTGAAAGAGACAGAGATTAGGAGAAACAAATAATTTGAACAAACTGTTTACAAGAAGAAAGATAGAATCTGCATTTAAAAAAATTGTTGAATATAAGTCCAGATTTAAACAGCTCCTGTGGAGAACTGTTCAAAAATACAAAGCAGAACTTATACTCTTCAAACTATTTAAACATAGTGAAGATGTGGGAAACTCCCAAATTAATTCTATGAAGCTTTCATCACCCTGATAGCACAACCAACAAAAAAAGTACTGGCAAAGTGAACTTCAAGCCATTATATTTGATAGATTTCCATGCAAAAATTCTACAAAATATTATTAGCAAACTAAGTCCAGCAATACATAAAATGAATCATACACCAGGATAAACTTGGATTAATTGCAGGGTCACAAGAGAGGTTCAACATAAACAAATCAATCAGTTTGATACACCACATTAACAAAAGATAAAGAGAAAATGACATGGTCATCCCAATAAATCCATAAAAACATTTCATAAAATTCAACATTTATTCATTAAGACAGCAAAAACAGCAACAAAAACAACAACTAGAGCAACAACGACAGAAACCTCTTAGCAAAGTAGGATTCAGGAAATATATCTCAACATATCTAAAGTCATTAATTACAGACACACCTACAACATAATGTGCAAAAGTGAAAAACTGAAAGCCAAATTAAGGAATAAGACAAGGATGATCACTCTCACCATTTCCATTAAACACAGTATGGGAAGCTCTAGCAACAGCAATCAGACAAGAAAAAATGTTATTCAAGTTGGATTGAATGAAGTAAAACTGTTATTATTTTAGATGACATGATAATCTATGTAGTGGTCCCAAAAGATTCTCCTAAACAAAACAACTATATTTAATAACGACGTTTAGCAACATAGCATGATTCATGATTAATATAGAAAAACTGTTACATTTTTTACACAATGATATATTCCTTAATTTTAAAAGATCCATATGAAATCAGATCAAAAAATGAAAAAGCTATGAAAAAAACCAACATAATAAAGTGAATAGGACACTTATAAAGAAATTTGAAGATGTTGCAAAGAAATGGAATGAAATCTCAAGGTCTCAGTTTAGAGGAATTAATGTTGTTAAAATATACATACTACAAAAGATATCTTCAGATACAAATTGATTCAGATTGAACTACATGATATTTTCCACAGAACTAAAAACAGTCCTATGATTTGAATGGAACTGCAAAGAAACAATGAGGAAAAAGAACAAATTTGGTGGTATTAATCATAACCCTCCCAGATCTCAGACTATATTACAAAATTACAGTAATCAAAACAGCACAATGCTGGAAAACAACCAAACATCTATATCACTGGAATGGAACACAGAGGCAGAAATAAAATATCACACCTACGGTCAAATAAACTATGACAAAGGAAACAAAAATATACAATGCCTTAAAGACAGTCTTCAGCAAGTAATGTTGAGAAAGCTAGACAGCTACATGTAAATCAATGAAATAAGAACACTCCCTCACAATGTACAATAATAAACTCAAAATGATTTAAATATCTGAATCTAATACAAGACACAATGAAACTCCTGGAAACTAACATAGCAAAATAGGACATAAATTGTAGCAAAATTTTCTTATGTCACTCTCCCAAGCCAAAAACAATAAAAACAAAATAAACAAAAAGATCCTAATTACATTTAAAAACTTCTACACAGCAAAATAAACAAAATGAAAAGATGAAATTCCAAATTGGAGAAAACATTAGGAAACAATGCAATGAACAAGAGGCTAATTTCTAAAATACACACAATGTTCATACAACTCCATTTCAAAAATCTACAAACAACTCAGACAGAAAATGAGCAGAAGACAATTCTCTAAAGAAGACACATGGGTGAAAAACAGGAAAAGAAAAACATGCTCACATTGCTAATCATTATACAAAGGCAAGACAAAAATAAAATAATGTTTTACCTCACACTTTTGAGAAGGGCTGTCATCCAAATGTCTACAAATAATAAATACCCAGGAGGTTGTGGAGAAAAAGGCACCCTCCAACGCTGTTAGTGGGAATGAAAATTGATGAAACCACTTTGGAAACAGTATGGAAGTTCCTTTGAATAATAAAAATAGACATTTATTATGACCAAGCAATCCCACTCCTGGGAATATAAAACATAAAGCCTGAAAACAAAGAATCCTAGTGTAAAATATAAGAAGTACACTCTGACATTGGACTTAATTTGATTCTACATATGCCTCCTCTGGCAAGGGAGGCAGAAGCAAAATGAAGAAAATATGATTGTATCACTATAAACAGATTTGCACTGCAGAAGAAATTATCAACAAAATGAAAAGTCAATCAACACAATGGGAGAATATATTTGCAAGTGATATTTTCCAATAAAGTGTTAATATGCAACTATATGGCAAACTCATACACCACCACAAAAACAAAAAAATACCAAACAATCCAATTTAAAAAAAGTCCATAGGAACGGAATACATAGATCAGAATCAATTTTCTGTAGAAAACATAGAGTTGGCCAAATGACACATGAAAATATGTTCAGAGTTATAAATTATTAGGAAAGTCATAAACCAAAGATGAGACAAGACCTCACAATTGTCAGAAGGCTCCCGTCAAAAAGAAAAGAAATAGATGTTGGTGAGATTGTGGAGAAAAGGGAACATCATGGACACTGTTGATAGGAATGAAAAGTATTGATTCCATTGCATATATACATCAAATTTTCTTCATCCATTTTTCTGTCTATGGATGTTGTGCTTGTAGGTCCCTTTCTGAAGGCTCTAGAGAACAAGCCCATGGGCTGAACTGATAAACAAGCTATGAGGAATGTCACATATTCAGGCTGGATAAGAAATGGCCTACTCAATATATCCAGTATGGATGGCTGGATAGCCTATGCTGGGTAATATCCTCAGAGTAGGACAAATTAAGACAGGGACAGCCGGCTGGATAAAAGATGACCTATTTAATGAAGTTCTGTGATGAACTTTAAAACAATCCTTGATCATTTAACATCCTGTGCTTACTGCAGGAACATGGGGTCATAAATAGTTTAAGATTATTAACATTGTTATAACTTAGATGATAGGTGAGACACTTTGCATGTCCTATATACACCCTTTTTCTAAGAATCAATAAACAGTGAACTGCTTCGCTTCTGTCCACACAGTGTTTGTGTGTATATGATATCGTGTCAATGACAGGGTTAATTTAATTTGTTGGGAGTATCTTAAAAGGATGTTG
Organism: Vicugna pacos; assembly: GCF_048564905.1. Taxonomy (NCBI): domain Eukaryota; kingdom Metazoa; phylum Chordata; class Mammalia; order Artiodactyla; family Camelidae; genus Vicugna; species Vicugna pacos. The sequence continues at coordinate 17,938,616 of NW_027328741.1, read as the reverse complement.
TATTATATATAATGCTCTTTCTGCACCTATTGAGATGATTATGTGAGTTTTATTACTCATTCTACTAGTGTGGCATGTCACCATTATTGATCTGAGTATTTTGAAGTATACTTAAACCCAGGGATAAATCACTTTTCACATGTATGTGTATGATACGTTAAATGTGTTGTTGAATTCATTTTGCTTGTGTTTTGCTGAGAATTTTGGCACATATGTTCATCAGGGATAATGTTCTATATTTTGCATCTAATGTCCTTTTTAGCTTTGTTATGCAAATAAAGCTGGCATCATAAAACAACTTTGGATTCCTTGACACCCTTCAAATTCTTGAAAGTTTTGGGGAAGAATTGGTGAAAAGTAGTCTTCAAATGTATGACAGAATTCACCAGAAATGTCATCTTGTAAATTTTTTCTGGTTTGGGAGGTTTGGATTACTGATTTACTCATACATACTTTTGCTGTATTTAACTTTCTAATTACTTCTTGATTCAGTATTGGAAGACATATGTGTCTTGGAATGTGTCTTTTGTTCTAGGTCATTCAATTCATTGGCTAGTGGTAATTTCTTATAATGCTATGCATCTCTACAACATCAGTAGTAATATCTGCTCTTTCATTTCTAATTTTATTTGAGTCTTTAATTTCTTAGCCAACCTAAACGTTTGTCCACTTTATGTTTAAAAGAAACAGACTTAGGTATAACGTTTTTATATTTTCAATAGTTTCTCTTATTATGTGCCATGCTCTCATTCATTCAATTTTCTTCTTTATTCTTTCTGTTTTCTCCTAGATTCTTGATGTGTAAAGTTAAGTAGTGTGAATCTCTGTATTTCTTTTATTATTAAATATTATTTATGTATGTATATATTAATTAATTAATTAATTTATTTATTTACATATTTATTCATTTATATATCATTGAAATATGCCATTTACAATGTGTCAGTCTGTGGTATATAGCACAGAGTCCCCGTACATGCATTTATTTTTGTGCCTATTAAGTGTTACTTCACAATATTTATCTTACTGCCCTCTGTCATACAAAAGAAATTTTGAAAACATATATTTTTATATATAGTGGATAACATTTATAATTCTACAGTTCCCAAATATATCCTCTACTAGTCCCTTTCTGCAGTAACCATAAGATTATTAAGTAGATCTGCAAGTGTGTTTCAGTTTTGTAGATGAAATCATAGTGTTCACATCCAAATTTTATTTTAATGTTCTACATATGTCATGTCATCTGTTATTTTTCTTTCTCTTTCTGGCTTACTTCAAGTAGAATGACACTTTTTGGGGACATCCATTTTGCTGCAAATGTCATTGTTTTATCATTTTTTATTGCAGAATATTATTTCATTGTGTAAAAAGAGAAGCATAACTTCTGTTTACTATCATCTGTTGTTGGACAGTTAGATTGCTTCCATGTTGTGACTGTTGTATTTAGCACTAAGAATATTGGGGTGCAGGTGTCTTTTTGAAATAGGGTTCCCTTTGATATATACCAAGAAGTGGGATTGCTGGATCATATGTTAAGTCTATTTTTATACTTTAAAGGAATCCCCATCCTGTTTTCCAGAGTGACTGAACCAATCTACATTCCTACCAACAGTGTAGGAGGGTTACTTTTCCCCACAGCTTCCCCAGCATTTATTGTTTGTGGACTTTTGAATGATGGCCTTTGTGACTATTGTGAAGTGATACTGCATTATAGATTTGAATTGCCCTTCTCTGATAATGATAGTGAGCAATTTTTTTTTTTCATATATCTGTGTGGCATTTGTATGTCTCTATTGGAGAATTGCTTGTTTAGGGCTTCTGCCCATTTTCAGATTGGGTTTCTTTGTTTTTTTTTTATATTATTATTAGGTTGTATGAAGTCTTTATATTTTGAAAATTTAGCCTTTGTCAGTTGCATCATTTCTAAATATTTTCTTTAATCCTGTAGGTTGTCATTTTGCTTTGTTTATGGTTCCATTTTCTGTGCAAAAGCTTATAAGTTTAATTAGGTCCCATTTATTAATTTTGCTCTTACATCCATTACCTGGATAGGCTGTTCTAGGAGATCATTGCTGAGATTTATCTCAGAGTGTTTTGCCTATGTTTTCTTCTAGGAGATTTACTGTGTATTGACTTACATTGAAGTCTTCAAGCAATTTTGAGTTTATTCTTGTGTATGGAGTGAAGGATTTTTGTAATTCCATTGCTGTGATGCTGCTATCCAGTTTTCTCAACACCAGTTGGTGAAGAGGTGGTCTTGTCTCTGTCATATTCTTGGCTACTCTTTCAAATATTAATTGAACATAGACCTTTAGATTTATTCCTAGGCTCTCTATTCTGTTCCATTGGTCCATATGCCTGTTTTTGTACCAATATCATGTCATTTTGATTATTGTAGCTCTGCAATAGTGTATGGAAACCAGGCGGGTTATTGCTCCAGCCTCTTTATTTGTCTTCAATATTTTTGTGGAAATTATGGATCTTTTTTGATTCTATATATATCTTATGATCATTTGTTTCAGTCCTTAAAAAAATGCTTTGCATAATTTGATAGGAACTCAGTTTAACTCTGTGGATTGCCTTGGGCATTATGGTCATTTTACCAATATTATTTCTTCCATTACGAGACCATTGGTTATCTTTCCAATTCTTCAAATCTTTCTTGATTTCCTCAATCAATGTTTTCCTGTTCTCAATGTATAAGTCATTCACCACCTTGGTCAAAGTTATTTTTAAGCATTTTATAGTTTTGGGTGCAGTTATAAAAGGGGTTGTTTCTATGCTTTGTTTTCCTGTTGATTCAATGGTAGTGTAAAGAAATGTGGTTGGTATTTGTAGATTAAACTTGCTACATTGCTCAGTTCCTTTTTTAGCCTAAGTATTTTTTTGTGAAACGTTTACAGTTTTCTATATATAGTGTCATGTCTGCATATCGTGACAATTTTACATCTTTTTTTTCCAGTCTGAATAGTTTTATTTATTTTCCTAGCCTGATCATTGTGGCTAGGAATTCTAAGGCAATATTGAATTGAAGTTTTGGAAATGGGCATACTTGTCTTTTCTCAGGTTTTTGTGGGAAGGGTTTCAGTTTTTCACCTTTGAGTATTTCGCTGGCTATGTTTGCCATAAATAGCTTTCATTATGTTGAGATATGGTCCCTCTATGCCCACTGTGATAAGAACTTTTATTGCAAATAGATGTCAAATTTTATCAAATGCTTTTTCTGCATCTTCTGAGATGATCATTTCGCTTTTGTCTTCTCTTTTGTTGATATGGTGTATCACAATTTATTGATGGATTTGCATATGTTTAACCATCCTTGTGTTTCTGGGATGAACCTAACTTGACCATGGTGTATGATCTTTTTCTTACATGATGTTGGATTCTGTTTGTTAATAATTTCTTAAGGACTTTTACATCTAAGTTTATTAATGATAATGTCCTATATTTTTCTTTTTGAGGTAGTGCCTTTGTCTGGTTTTGTTATCAGGTTGATGTTGGCCTTATGGTGTGAGTTTTGGAGTACTCCCTCCATAGCAATCTTTTGGAAGAGTTTGAGGAGTTCTGGTATGGATATTTCTTTGTATTTTTGGTCGAATTCCACAGTGAAGCTATTTGTGTTTGAATTTTGTTTGCAGAGATTTTTTATTTTATTGATAATTCTATTCCATTTCTGGTGATCTGTGTGTTCAAATGGTTAATTTCTTCTTAATGCAATTTTGGTGGGTTGAATGTTTCCAAAAACTTCTCCATTTCTTCCTGGTTATCCAGTTTGTTTCCATGCATTTGCTCGTGGTTTTACCTTATGATATTTTGTAAATTTGTTGTACGCTTTGTAGTTTCTCCATTTTCATTTCTTATATTATTTGTGTTCTCTCTCTTTTCTTCTTGGTGATCCTGTCAAGAGATTTGTCAATTTAGTTTAAAATTTCAAAAAAGAGTTTAATTAATTTTTTCTATTTTTTAAACTCTATTTCAATTATTTCCTCCTTGATCTTAATTTTTTCCCGCTTTCTGCTACCTTTTGGTTTTGTTTGCTCCTCTTTTCGTGATTAATTTACATAGAAAGTTAGATTATACATATGAAATTGTACTTCTATTTGAGGAGGGCTTTGTCAAAATGAACTTCCCTCTTAAGTCTTCTTTAACTGTATTCCATTGTATTTGTGTAGTGTTTTGTCATATTTCTCAAGATATTTTTAATTTCTTCTTTTAATTCATCAACTCCCCCTTTTGTTATAATACCATGTTTTTTAATTTGAATGCTGTCACTTTTTCTCCCTGTATTTCTGTGATTGATTTCTAATTTCATGGTATTATACTCAGAAAATATGCTTGAAATAATTTTTATCTTCTCAAATTTGTTGAGGCTTCTTCTGTGCCTGAGTTCATAATCTTTCCTTGAAAATATTCCATGTGCACTGGAAAAGAATGTATATTCTGTTTTGGGGAGAAATACTGAATTGGAAGTATCAACCATCTCCAATTATTTTATCATGACTTTTAGTATCTTTGTTCCCTTATTAATTTTCTGTGTGAAAGACCAATCCAGTGATGTTAGTGGGGTGTTATTGTCTCCTACTGTGATTGTGTTCCAAGCGATTTCTCTCTTTTATCTATTAGTATTTGCTTTATGAATTTAGGTGCTCCTATATTGAATCCATATATCTTAATGTGTATAAAACCCTCATTTTGTATTGCTACTTTAATCATTATTTCATGTCCTTGTTTATCTTTCTCTATGGCCTTTCATGTAAAGTCTATTTTGTGTGAAGTCAGTACTGCTAATCCTGCATTCTTGTCATGTGCATTTGCATGGAATATATTCTTCCATCTTCTGACTTTCAATTAATGTGTTTTCCTCTTAGTAAAATGGGTCCCTTGTATGCTTCTTAATGTAGGATCTCCTTATATAATCCCATCTGACAATATATATCTTTTGATTGAAGCACTAAGTCCATTAACATTTGTGATAAGTATTGATAGACTGATGTTTATTTCCATTTTGTACTTCATTTTCCAGTTGATTTGGTATTTCCTTTTTGTTCATTTCTTTTTCTATTTGTGGCTTGATAAGTTGTCTTTTATTATTTTGGTTTCTTTTTGGTTTTGTGACATCATTGTATGCTTTTGACTTATGGTTACCTTGTTTTGCATTTATATTTTTCCATACTATATCTGCTTGTTTTAACTGATAAGAATACATACTCATACCCATCCTACAGAGAAGAGAAACAAGAACAAAATACTCTGCATTGTTCTGTTTCACTCTGTGACCCTTAAAAATTTTGATATCCTGTTTTACAACATCATATTTATTCTGTTATAAGTCATTATAGATATTGCCTTTCTAATTATGCCTTTCCATTTTCTATAGCATCCTGCTTCTATTTTATTTAGAGTAGATCGTTCATAATTTGTTTTTCTCTTGCTAAGTTCTTTTAGTATTTACTTGTGTGGAAGTTATTTATCTCTCCTTCTATTCTCAAAGATTGCCTTGCTTGATAAAATATCTTATATTACAGCTTTCTTTCATTCAGGAATTTGAATATATCTTGCCACTGCTTACTGCCTGCTGTATTTGTGTAGGAAACGAGTTTACAAATATTATGTATATAATTATATATATATGTAAAGAACCCCTAGAAATGAAGTTAACAAATAAGATGAAAACCTATACGTTAAAAAACAGAAAACTTTGTTGAAGGAAATTAAAACTGATTCAAAGAATTGAAAAGATCTCTTATGTTAATGATGTGAAACAATGTGGTTGAAACAACCATTCTACCAAAGGGAATCTACATTTAGTGTGATTCATGTCAAAATACCTATGAGATTTTCCATTAAATAGAAGAAATAATTTCAAAATTTATATGAAACCACAAAGATAATGAGTTGCAAATATAATCTTGAAAAAGAGTATTAAATGTAATGTTGGAAAGTTCTCTGATGTTAAAGAGTCCTACAAAGCTTTAGTAATTAAAACAACATGATACTGGCTCAAAAAAGAGACACAAATCAGTAGAAGAGAATAGAAAAACCAGATATAATCTCTCACACCTATGATCAATTAACCCATGAAAAAGAAAGCTAGAGTATAAAATAAAGAAAAGACATTCTCCTCAATAATTACTGCTGGGAAGATTTAACATTTAAAAGATAGATTAAAATATTTCCTCACATTGTATACAATTCATGAGAAGAGAATATCTTTCTGTTTAATTTGTTTACTTATATTTCTTGCACCTTTAATTTATAGATCTATGTCTAGATCTTTAATTTCACTTAACAAATGTATTCCTATTTTATTCTTTTTCATATAAATTTACACACAAATGTTTTCCTAATTTCTCTTTTGGATAATGTGTTGTAACTGTATAAAATTGTAAAGGAAATTTATATAATGATTTTGTATTCTGCAAGTTTACTTAATTTGTTCATTATTTCTAACACTCACTGACGGAGTGTATTGAGTTTTCTATCTATGTATAATTATGTCATCTGTAAATACTTTCCTGCATTTTTCAAGTTGGATATCTTTTATATTTCTTCTTGACTTGAAGTTCTGGTAGGACTTCTAGTAGTGTAATTCAGGACTTGTTTTTTCTTATTATTGGACCAGAGGAAAATATTCCCGTATTTAACGTTGAACTGGATGTTAGTCATGGGTTTTTCATATATGGCATTTTTTATGTTTATTTGCATTCTATCTAGAGCGAATTTGTAAAGAATATTTTTATAAAAAAGTTAAGATCACATCTGTCAATAATTTTCCTGCATTTTTTAAGAGTTATTTTTCAAATCTTTGTTTTTTAAGCGATGGTGTCACATATAGGAATTTGCATATGTTAAATAATGTTTATGAATAAGGACTAAATCCAACTTGACTATAGTTTATAGTACTTATAATATGCCATGAATTCAGGTTGCTAATGTTTTTTAAGAAAGGAATTTAGAGATATTGTATGAAAAATTTACATTGTAGCATGCTTTTACATTTATTTATTTAAAAATTTTATCTCTCATTTTGAAATTGGCTTATCCTTAATGGAATTTATTTCTAAATAAAGAATATAACTTTTTGTAGAACTGGATTTACTACAGTTTACAGATACCGAACATAGCTATTATTTACAATTATTGAACAAAACACTTGCCTTAAAATGTCGTATTATATAAACAATGCCAACTGCTCCAGGACTTAGAAACATATTTCTTCCTAAAATGCATTACCTTGTTTTTTCCACCACAACCCACATAAACTGTTATTTCTTTGTTTTTTGATTGTTTGTTTGCCCCTTAATGGAGGCAATGCTTATTGAAACCAGGATCTTGTGCATAAGTGTGTTTATCAACATCATTTTGGATCACATATCAGAAGCCACAAGAGTATGGATTATAAAGATGACAAGAAAATGTATTGTTTCTAGGGACTGAAAAACTCTGAGTGAAAGAATGGCAAAAATAAACATTTGTAAATACACAATAAGTTTGTCTCTTTTGTAATTTTTGTAGTAGAATATTAAATTACATTTGTTTTAATTATACAACTTAATTACAATTTAAATAAAAAATTCCCCCCTTTGGGATTTCTTAAATTTAATTTCTTAAATTAGATTATTTTAATCTAATTTTATTCTATAAATATTTACCATTTATTTATAAATGTACCAAATAAACTGATATTTATTCTTCTCATGTTTTTTATGTAGAGCTACTTATTGTAAAGTACACAGATAAATACCTACTTCCATTTACAAATCAAATTATATTTCACTTTAATTGTAAATGATCATGAGATTGTTATCCAATATCTGTACAGGTTTTACACAAATTTCACTTTAAATTCCAAAACATTAAAATTATTTTATATATTTTTTGGATTATTTATACTATGTTTACAAATTTAGTATAAATTTGTGTACAAAAGTATGGGGATTTGTTTTATTTCATAGACCCCAAAATTAAAATATTTAAAAAGATTTTTTGGGGATAATATTTGCAGATCACACTATAAAAATAAGCATCATATATTTGTCATTTTAACTGGATGAATGTGAAGAAAACACTGGCTGAAAGTTACATTTGAGTGGCTAGGAGACCAGTTGTTTTGTGATGTCACAACTGCTCAGGTGGAGAACCATTTTGATGGCCCAGCAGTTTATCTGTGCAGGACTGCCAAAGCAACATTTGAAGCTGCAGTGCTCAAAATCATGCAGATTTGAAAAGTAGCTGTAGAAAAAGTTATTTGAGATGGCACATGTTTCTTCAGAAATTCAAGATGTGTCTCGTAAAGATTGACCAACTGGTTCAGGAAACTCCTGTAGATCTCTATTGTGTGATCAAACATTCTCTGGGGACTTGGACTTGAGTTCTATGATTGAAGAAAATGCTTTTCAGAATTTGTCTGAAGAATCCTTGATAAAAACACCATGTTACACACATTGTGTCTCTAAACCAGACGAAGATAATTATTTTCATTCTCTGACATTTCCAAGAAAACTCTGGGAAATGGCTGGGAGTGACCAATATAAATCCATTTGATGGGATGATAATGGAGCTTCAATAGTGATTGATGAAGATGTCTTGAAGAAGGAAGTTTTGGACAGAAAGTTCCCTTTCAGAATATTTGAACCTGGAAGTATGAAAAGTTTAGTTAGACAGCTTAACCTTAATGGGTTTAGTAAATTACGGCAGCATTTTCAAAGATCTGCTTCTCTAGCTGACTTTCTGGCAGAAGAAAAAGAAGTCTCTTTTTTAAGCAAGGTATTCAGAAATTTTAGTTAGCACTTGGTAACTTGCATACAAAATTGAAATTTGTACATCAATCTATGGTAATATATATGTAAAGCCAGATTATGAAAATTGTATAAAACTACTAAGGCTAAAATTATTTATCTTTTCCAAAAAAGAGTACAGTGCCTTAAGGATTCAATATTATGAGAAACTTTGCTTGCAACTATGAATCTTATCAGAAATCCAAATAAAGGTATTAAAGCTGCTTGTGAAAATTGGAATTCACCGTTATTGCAAATGCTAACTTCTTAAATTTGATGACTATACTACTTAAATATGTATTTTACAAATAAGGAATTTCAAAAAATAGTCAGCAATGTTCATATTTTGATGATATTATCTTTGCATTGTAAACGTGAAATCTGATGTTTTATAGGTTAGCCTTATTGTAGTTTTCTATTTTGGTTTAAAATTTTACTAAAATTTTTCTCTTTGGTTTTAGCTGCTGTTCTACCATAATCCAAATATAAAGTGAGGCTTTCCGCAGCTTTTGAGAATAAAAATAAGAGTTGGGATTAAAAATTCCTCTCTTGTATCTTCATTGGCTCAAGATTTCAAAAACAAACACTGTAAAGCAGGGGATAATGTGGATAATAATAATTTTTGTTTTGTGGCTGACAGTAGTAGAGAAAGTGCATTTTTACCTTTTGCAAATTTAAACATGCCTCTAATAAGAAAGCCCTCTACTAGCCACATAATTGGTGATACAACTACCCCGATCAGAAGTGATTTTTCTCCTCCATCATCAAGGTCAGTTAGACCACCATAATAAATTGCAGTGGATCAACATGCTATTTTAAATCAGTTGAACTGTGTTCACGGGCACTCTCAAAGCAGCTACCCTGAAGCAAATGGCCGTGTTGTGAACTTCATTACAACTACAACATCTACTTCTCAGTACAGCATCTTGTCTCCAATACAGAGAAATTATTTTGGACTTATGGTGGAGACTTCTACTTTTCCAAATAGATATCACAACATATCTGCCAATGAAGGTCATTTTCCTAAACTTCTACCAGGGAGGAACGCATGGTTTCCAGTGCCAGTGAGAGGTGATACATCAGCTACCTCTCTTTCAAAGCTGACTTATCAGCCATTTTCAGTTTATGAAAGTCATCCTAAATTCAACTTATCTACCAGAGTTCTACCAGATTATGCAGGATAACAAAGACTAAAATTGATGTCGGCAAATGTTGGCAAATATCTGCAATTTTCCTTTTGAACAATAAACATAGGTGTGTACCTGTATTTACCTTATTTTCTTTAAATAGAGTTAAGTGTTAAATGGAGACTAAGTTAACATTTAAAGAAAAAAGTGATATTTGATTGATGTGATCATTTCATGGAGCAATATGGGAGTAAATTTGAATAATTTCTTGTAAGGAGGAAGAAAAAGTGGAAGAATTTGGAATAAGACTAAAACATGGAGAAAGGGAAAATCACTAAGTGGTTTCTGGCTCATCCTGGAAAGTATGAAAAGTGTTAAGTTAGGAAAGGTTGAAACAGGAAATAAATGCAGGAAGCAGTCCAGGGATTATGGTCTCTATTATGTCATCCCTGGAATCATAAAGGTCACATGATATAGTCTCAAATGGCACATTCAGTTTGTGGCAGAATTTAAAAAGTAATTTTACCTATGATCTTCTTTGTGTTGTTCTCAAAGTATTGAAATTGGTGTTTTCATTTCTTGCCATCAAGAGTCTACACTATATTTTCTAGTCAATAATTTATGTTGCTTTTGTGTTCAAGCCAAAGACATGCTTACGTCCTCAGGGTGGCAATTAATGACTTTCCAAATGTAAGCAAACAAACTCAACTTAGTTTACTCATTTCTTTATAAATCTGGCATCTGACTACCTTGGCATTTCTTTATGTTTCTCTGTATCTGGAGATACATCCAGGCAAAAGATTGTCAACTATGTAAGCTGCAACCTCACCACTTTTACTCCAGCTCATCCTTGGACTTTGGGTGTCCTCTTATTACCTAATTAGGCTTTCCCAGTCTCAGTACAGAAACCACCTCATCCAGATGTTTTCTGTCTATCCCCCTTTCCTTGTCTAACTTGGATACCAGCACATTAAGCACAGCACATGTCACAGGATGAATTTAAGTATTAAGTGAATGAAAAATACATGTTGACTTTAAGCAAAATCTACTTTCTTGAAACAACAAAACTCTCATGGTTTTCAAACTATTTCGTTATGGTCTTTACTCTTCACCAAATACTAGATCTTTCATAGCCCAAAGACTAGTCACTCGAGACAGTAAGTGGAGGTAGGTACCGGAGACAAAGTAATATATTCTTCTTCATTCATGCCTCCAGAGGTCTGAAGCATTCCATTCTCATTTGCTGGATTTTTTCATGTCTTTTCATCACCAACCCACCGCAAAACAGCTGAGTCTCTTCCCCATACCGATAACTATACTGCCTTATGATTAATTTACTTCTTAGAATCAGAGCTTTGTCAAGAAGAGACAGTGCCATTGCAAAAATTTAATGTAGGTTTATACACCCCACATAACTTGTGCCCCTTCTAACCATCACAAAGTTTGTATCTAAGTGGTACTAGCCACTTGGTTGGGGTGGTCGAATTCAATAACCAAATTGCAATCTGAAATGTGTGGACTACAAGGAGGTGAGGGTGGTGGAATTAAAAATTTGTCCAACTGCAAGAATACAAATTTTCTGCAGATATTAGTAAATATAAACTATTCATGGAAGCCTTTGACTATTTCCCATTAATTTAAAATAAAAGGTGAAGCATTTTCAGAATGTGAAATGCCCTGAAATGCTGGAAAAATTGTTGGCAAAGTCAGGGAGCCTAAGTCTTCTTCTCACAATGATGCAGCTTGTGTCTGCTGATAAGACTGGAATGGCAAAATTGAGTCCTGAATATGTGTCACCAGTTGTGAAAAAAGCCTTTGTTACTCTGGAGAATGGGCAATGTCCAGGGTAAGTTCTGACAATATCCCAACAATATGACCTTTACCAAGAGAAGAAAAGAGCTCACATGCAGCAGGTGAACTGTGTCTGGACAGTAGTGGTTTTTCCTACAACAGAAACATCAAGCTTTTATGTTTGCCAGCTGAAACCTGATGGTGGCTATGTTTTTGCTTACATTAGCAGTCTAGGGTTGAGATGGGATGGTTCAGCCGCTACTTTCCATGTCTCTTATCACACAGTGGGTCTTATCGTGATCATCTTAACAAGGTTCTATACTGATAAGTCAAAAGCTACTGTTTACTTTCAAAATCAGAAATTCTAAGGAAGAATATTATTTGTTTGTCCATCGGTAGTTTTCTACCTGGGGAAAGGTAGAATATTGGCAAAACTACAAAAGTTGGCTGGTGCTTTGAAAACTATTCTCTGAGCTCTGCCCACTGAATACTTCCCACTAAATACTACAAATCTGTCTACCACTTTGTGTGTATGAAGATGGATTTTTAAGCAGTAACTAAGTTTCTCTTAGTTGAGTCATCAGTGAATTGTTCCCCTTCATCTGTCAGAATCTCTGTGAATTAAGAGTTTCATTGAGTCACCAGATTTTCTTCAGATCAGGGGGAGGTAAATTATATTTCTCCCAATATACTAATTGTTACCTGTTCATTGAATCCCGAGCAGATGCTAGGGCCAAGCCACTGAACCCTTGAAGTGGACTGAGGCTTATACATTCTCCAGTACCCAGAGCCCAGCACTGAACTCTGTCTCCTTTTTAATTTAAGCATATGTCTAAGTTTTTTCTTTTAATTCTCATTGTTGACACAACTTTTTTTGGCTTTGAACACCTGTTGACTAATTTATAGAATCTGACACACTGACTTATTCCCGTTCACCTAGAAATTGTAATAACCTTTCTTCCCTTGGACTACCTGGAAAAGAGTGAACATAGTCACCATTTTGAAAGCAGTCCTCAGTGCTAATAATGCAGAACCTTTACACCTCTTTGCCCAGCATTGAGGGAGAATGTTTGTTGTGGATCTCAGGGATTATCCTCACATCCCTTAATGCAACCAAGAGAAAACACCACATTGTTATGCAAAATCAAGTCTTTGTCAGTATTGCATTTCCATTGCAAAACAGTTAAGAATTGTAGGAGTTCTGAGATTTTACCATGCTGAGATTTTTAGCAACCTAGCATGTTCTTTTCTTACAGATGCTGTCGGGGAGTTGAGACCATTGGTCAGAGACAGTGAACTTTATCACTCACAGCAAGAGCAGCCAGTTTTAAATTTGTATCCATTCCCTAATCTCAGATGAATACACAGAGTGAAATTTTAATGCCTACAGAAGCAGTGGGGTGTTAACATTTAGAAAGTTTAAGGCATGGTGAAACACTAATTTTATTAGTGTCTTTATGTATAATTTATTAGAATCACTTATTTATTAGTATCTTTACCTAGGATAAGTATATCATGACTCAAGTTTACTTGCTGCAAAAACAATCATGAGAAATGCCTGGGGGAAAAATGACCATTGAATTTCCATTTTTTCTTCTGCTTTTATTGAGATATAATTGACATAAAACATTGTGTAAGTTTAGGTGCACAGGATAGTGATTTGATTATAAGTATCAAGAAATAAATATCATAGGAACTTTAGGGAGAATTCATTGTCTCATTAAATACAATTTTAAAGAAATACAATTTGTGTTTTGGTCGTGATGAGAAACTTTATGTTCTACTCTCTTAACAACATTCATATAAGACATAAAGCGGTGTTAATTGTAATTTTCATGTTTCTACGGGGCATCCCTAGAACACGTTTATTTTACGGCTGGATGTTTGTAGTATTTGAGTGCAAAATCAAATTCTCCTTTCCCAAACCCTGCCTCTGTTAACTACAAATCTAATTTTTTTTCTATAAGTGTGCTTGTTTGCTTTTGAAGTGTAGTTTATTCTTTAACTCTGTGTTAGTTTCTCTTACATAACATACTGTTTGCTATTTTTAATGCATTTCAAACTGATCACAAGAATAAATCTAGTTATGATATGTTGCTATTTAAAGCTATTTCAAAGTTATTGACTATTCCCCACACAGTTCATTTCTTGTCTCTGACTCATTTAATTTGCAACTGGAAAATTTTCTCTCTAAATTTTCCTCAACTATTTGTTTTTCTTCACCACATTTCTGCCCTTATTGTAAGCAACATGTTTCTATCTATATCAATAACTCGTTTTCTATTTTATTATGCTCATTTGTTTTAATTCCAAGTATAAGTAAAACAATTCTGCATTTGTCATTCTCTTTCTGACTTATTTCACTTAGCATATTACCCTGTTGGTCTACCTATTAGTTGCAAATGACTTAATCTTATTCTATTTAGAGCTGAGTAATAACCCATTGTATTTTTATGTGTGTGTGTGCATATATATATGTGTACATATATACATATGTTTAATGTGTGTATATATATATATGAATATAAATACAGATATATCTGTAGTTAATTGATGGGTAGATATATATAACATAGGCACACATCGTTTTTATCCATCATCAATTGATGAGCAATTAATTTGCTTCTATAGCCTGGCTATTGTATATAATGCCACAGTGAATATAGGGTAAATTTATCTTTTCTGATTTGTGTTTTTATTTCCTTGGAATAAGTATCTAGATATGGAAATGTTGGATCATATTTCATTATTAATTTTTAGATAAAACTCCATACTGTTTTCCAGAGTGTAAACACAAATTTACATTCACTCAAGCAGTGCAGCAGGGTGCTTTTTCTTACATCCTCACCAATATTTATATTTGTTACATTTTTGATAATAGTCATTCTGAAAGGAGGGACATAATATCTCATTGTGTTTTGGAATTGCTTTTTTCTGATGTTTAGTAATGTTAACCATTTTCATTTGCCTGTTAATTACTTTCCCCGACTGTATATTCACTTTTTTGTAATGGGCTAAATGAGCGTAACTGATTTCATTTTTAGGCATTCTGTTTTGTTCCATTATTCTCTTTGTTCTGTGACACTACCATATTCATTACTGTAGCTTTGTATTATATTTTAAAATCAGGTACAGTGTTACATCCTATTAGGTCTCTGTCAAAGTTGTTTGTGTTTTTAGTTTGTTCGTTTTCTTTTCTTTTCTTTTTTTTAGTGATTTCAACACTTTTGTGTTTACATGTAAATTTAAGAATTATTTTTTGTAAGCGTCTGAAAATGCCATTTGTATTTTCATAGGCACTAAATTTAATTTGTGTTTTTTCTTGGCCTTATACTGTCATTTAAACAATATTTTTTTTCCTAATCTATGAACACAGTATATCCTTTCACTTGTTTGCATTATCTTCAATTTCTGTTATACATATTTTATAGTTTTCTGAGTACACGTCTTTTACCTCCTTGGTTGGATATATTTCTTGATATTTTTTTGTAATGCAACAGTAAATGAGAAAGTTTCCTCACTTTTTCTATCTCTTAGCTTGTTGTTAGTCTGTAGAAATGAAAGACTTCTGTATGTTAATTTTACATTCTGAAATTTTACCAAATGCATTGAGAAGCCCATGTAGTATTGTGGCATCTTCTTTTGGATTTCTGTTTAAAGTATTTCATCTGCAAACAGATTCCTTTACTCCTTTTCTGAAATAGCTATATTTCATTTACTTTCATTTGGATAGCTATGGCTAGAATTTCCAATATGATACTGAATAACAGTGGAAAGTGTAAACAATCTTGTCTTCTTCCTGCTCTTACAGCAGATGTTTTCAGTTTTTCAGTGAGTGTCATGTTAGCTGAATACTTGTCATATGCGACCTTAAATGTGTTGAGGTATGTTTCCTCATACCCAATTTGAGGAGAAATATAATCATAAATAGATATTGAATTTGTCAAAACATTTTATAACCCTTTTGAGGTGACCATATAATTTTTATTTTTCAATTTGTTAGTTTGGTGTATCATATTGATTAATTTCTGGGTAATGAATCACTTTTGCATACCTGGCATAAAAGGGACTTAATCATACTGTATAATCCTTTTGATGTATAGTTTGCTTTGCTAATATTTATTGATGATTTTTTTATGTATGCTTATCAGTATTTAAACAGAAAGTTTATGTGGTATTTGTTCCTGTTTTAGTAGTAGTGTGATACAGAATGGTGGGTTAGGAAGCCTTCATTCCTCTGCAAGTTTTTGGAATTCTCTGAGAAGTATAGGTGATAGCTCTTCTTTCAATGTTTGGCAGAAGTCACCTGTGAAGCTGTCTAGGCCTGGAATGTTATTTCTTGGGAGAAATTGTTTAATTACTTATTCAATTTCATTAGTGATAATCTGTTAATATTTTCTACTTCTCATTCCATTCTGGAGATTATGTCTTTCTAAGAAATTGTCCATTTCTTCTAGAGATTCGATTTTAATTGGCATATAATTTGTTGTATCATCTTATGATGCTTTGTTTTACTTTGATATAAGCTATAACTTCTCATTTATTTTGGAGCTTTTTAAAATGTACTCTCTTTTTTGCTCATGATTCTCTTTAAATTTTATCAGTTTTATTTATCTTTCAAAGGTCATTATGTAGTTTGTTTAGATGTTTCTATTTTTAATCTTTATTTTATGTATTTATGTTTTGACATTTCAGCTGTCTTTCTTTCCACTAACAAGTTTGTTTATTATTTTGCTACATCTTTTGTTTGAAAGATTATGTTATAAGAGAGAGTTGTTTCTTATTTGTATAAGTCGGATTGTTTTGCTATAAACATCCCTATTAATATTGCTTTTGTTATAACACATGGAATTTGTTTTTGTTGTTATATTTCTTTATGTATTTTTTCTTTGATTTATACAGCAATCCTTGGTTGTTTAAGCTTGTATGATTTATCCTCCACACTTTAAAATTTTTCTCAGGTTTTCTTCTTTTATTAAATTTCTATTCTCACAGAATCCATATGTTTCTTCACAAAACAAGGTGGAAAATAATAAAATTTTTACTAAATTCTGAAAGACCCAAATTTTTTAAAATTATCTTTGAAAAATGAACAAAGCTACGGTTATTATCCTCCCTGACTTTAAAACATACTACAAATATACAGTAAGAAAACATCAAAATATTTCACTAAAAGAGTCACATAGATCAATGGAACAAAATAAAGAGTCCTTAAATAAACACACACACATATGGTCAATTAGCCTACAATAAAGGATGCAACAGTATACAATGGAAAAAAGACAGTCTCTTCAACAAGTAGTTCTGGGAAAACTGGACATTACATGTAAAAAGTAGATGTAAGAGCACTTCCTTACATAGTATACAAAATAAAATAGAAATGGATTAATTTCCTAAATGTAAAACCTGAAACTATGCATTTTCTGAACAAGAACAGGAACAAAACTGCTTTTGTGATAAATCATAACAATATTTATTTTTGATCTATCTCCTAATTAATCAAAAAAGGAAAACAAACAAAAACAGTTTTTAATTATACTGAGAAAAAATAGATGTACTATGTGATACAGTGATTCCGCTTCTTGTATAAGTGTGAAATGCAAAACTTTTTGCAGAGCAAAGGAAACCCTCAGTAAGACTTACCACAACACACAGAATAGAAGGAAGAGTTTCAGACTATGAAACCCACAAGGTGTTAATATTCATAATGTATATATAGCATTTTATACTCATTATTTAAAAAACAAAGACCCCAACTTAAAAACAGTAGAATGATCTTCATGGAAACTTTTCAAAAACAGACATGTGGATGATTTTCATGGACATAAAAAGAAATATAATTTTGCTATTCATTAGGAAAACATAAATCATAACCAGAATGAAATATAATCTCACAGCAACCAAAATTGTTATTAAAAAAGTCTTCAAATGACAAACATTAATATGAATGTTGAAAAAAGGGAACCCAAATAAACTGTTGGTGGAAATATAAATTGATGCATCCACTATTATAAAAGTGTGGACAGTGCTAAGTAAACTAGAAATAGAAACACTATATGTTGCATCAATTCCAGTTTTTTTATAAACCTAAAAAAATGTAAACATTAAATTTAAAGGATATAGTACCCCCAAATTTCTTAACATCATCATTTATAATAGCCAAGGATAGAAGCACAAATCAACTGCCCATCAAAATATGATTGGCTGAAGTAGATGTGAGATATAGATAACAAAATAAATACTTAGTCATTGTCATATCAAAAAATAAAATTCTGCCATTTGGAACAATGTATCTGGACCCAGATAGTGTTGCACGTTGGAAAATAAGCCATACAGAGAAAAACACTCTATGTTACTACTTTCATGAGGAAACAAAATATATAAGAGAAATAATCATAAAAAAAACAGAGCAGAAACACATATATATGTGTAGTGTACCAAGTAGTGGTTTCCACTGGGGATAGGGAAGAAGGATGGGGAAGACAGAAATATGCAAGCTACTAGTTATAAATTAGAGAACAAACAGGGCTATATTTACAGCACAGAGTAATATTTTAATAATTTAAATGATTTTAAAGAATTTAGAGGCATATATTATACTAAAATATTCATGCATTTGGGAAAAATATTGAAGAAAAGAACCCAGGAAAAAAAATATTTTGTAGTACTCTGATATGAAGGGAGGTAATTAGTTCACTTTCTTTACTGTTCTTATAATGTCCTTATTAGAATTTAAGCTTTTAAATGTAAAAGTTTAAACTTTGAATACAGTGACATAAGTTTAAAGTTTTTCTGTCTCTGTCTTTAAATCTACAGTCAGTGAAACGATCACATCTCAACAAAAATAACCACAACACAAAACAATACTCCAGAACACATGTGTACAGCTGAATTTTGGTGGGCTAAAACACATAATGGTGTCTGATCTGAGGGAAGACAAGTTCGTGCCTGCGACCAAGGCCCACTTACTAGGGTATCTGAGCCCAGAGTTTCAGAGTACCCAGTAGAAACAGGGTCTCAGTGGTTCACACAGCTTCAGCCTCCAACTGCACCAGTACTCATGGTCACAGGTAACTAGGAGGGAGAAACAATGCAGACAGAATTTCCGTCCTTTTGACGCTCAGACATTCATGACGCTCTCCCTACTTCCCATTCACAGTGGTGGAGAAAAGGTACCTTGCAACATTTGAGATGGCAAAGGCAGTTGCCTGATTCCAACTACCCACCTGTCTTTACACCTTTCCTCAATGTGTGCACTCAGTCTTAAGGGATATCAGATAAAAGGAAGGGTTCAATGGCCCAGTGACAAAAGTGGCATTAACTTCCAGATTTGTTTAAGAAGTGACAATGTAAGCAATCTTTTATCCAGACAGTAGCGACTAGAAAGTGCCATTTTGAAATATTATCAGAGGTAGCTCAGATAAGTAAAACCAAACAAGGACTCCAAATCACAATCTGTGTTTTAGGGTCATCAGAGCAATAATTTACCAGGATCATGACCAATCACAGTAACATTATAGGGCACACACACACACAGATACACAAACAAAGAAACTGACACAGACACAGACACACACGCACAGGCAAATGCACACATACATGAACACACACACACACACACAATATCAACCCTGCAGCAAACACATTTAAGGTCATGGAATATTACCGTATAACTAACAGTGAATCCAAAGAGTTGTCATACAGAATCTCAGTACAAAAAACAAAACACAGAAAGCAGTTTAGTGAGCTCAGTAATAAAATAAATGTTGGTAAGGAATACATTACCTAAGAGATTGAAACTATGTAACAACCAAACATTATTGGAGGACCAGATGAACTTAATAAATGATATGAAGTATGCAACAGAAAGCATTGGAAGAAGACTGTCTTGTGGAAGAGAGATTAGCAAACTCACCAATACAAAACAAGAAATGATAGGAGAGGGCAGAAATATAAGATATTAAAAAGTGAGGAAATTCTAAAATAGACATCAGACTTCTTCAGGAAGTTCACATTAGAGTGAAATCCGGGAGGGAGGAGAAATTTAGAAGGCAGCTGATGGTTTAATTAAAGTTGTAATAGTTGATAACTTCCTGAACCTGGATAAGGAACTGACATACAATTCCATGAGCCAACACAACACCAATAACTTTAAGTCAATGAGACCTTCTTCAAGATACATCATATGCAAATTGGGAAGTAAATGCCAGAGAAAAATTTTAAAAGCAGCCAATAAAACTTATGTTAATCTACATAGGAACCCCCATTAGGCTATCAGCAGATTGCTGAGCAGAAAACATACAACATGGGTAATTAAATGGACATTTACAAACTACTGAAATAAGAAATCTCTCACCCAAGGATACTCTAACTTGAACAGTTATCACTTAGGTGTAAAGTAAAAATAAAGTATTTACCAGACAAACAAAATTGAGTGAGATGTAAAAAAGAAAACTGAGACACATTACAAGAGGTTCAGAAAAGTTCTATTCTAAGAAAAATAAAATGGCAAATATACACAAAACATTGAACAAAATACTAAGCAGAGACCACAAGAAGGTTGCAACTGTTTCTTTGGGTATGTTTTTAAATGCTACTATTCTATATGAATTAATGAGAGAAAAATAGTAATTCAGTTGCAATAAATATAGGTATCTCATTCTGTTAACATGTTCACAACAGAAATAGAAATAATTTGAGTCAGTAAACATAAAAGGTAATGAGTAAAGGTAAAATAATATTAAAGGAAGATGCTATCAGCAGAAAAAGGACTAAATTATACATGAGATTTTTTATTTTTAATTGAAGTAGAGTAGATGTACTATATTGTGTAGTTTCAGATGAACAGCATAGTGATTCCAACCACATTTTAGATTATATTGCATTATAAATTATGACAATAATTGTAACATACAATTATTATAAGTTATTGTGTCTAATTCCCTAATCTATACACATTATCCTTGTTGCTTATCTCCTTTATGTATACTATTTTTACCTTGCAGTGTCCTACCATTGAATTGCCTTTCCCTTTCCCTTTGGTAAACATAAATTTTTTCCCATATCTTTCAGTCTGCTTCAGTCTTGTCTATCTAATCTCTCTATCTCTCTACCATGTCTCTATCTATCTATCTATCTTTATATCTATCTATCTATCATGTGCCTATATATCCTTCTATGTATCTACTTATTTGTCATCTATCAATAGATAGCTATAGGTAGATGTACACAAATATTTGTTATTCTTTAGATTCCACATATAGATTATATTATATACTTTTGTCTTTTTCTAAGTTATTTCACTAAGCACAATATTTACTAGGTCCATTCATGATGCTGAAATAGCCATGTGTTATATTATTCATGGCTGAGTATTATTCCATTGCATATTTATAAAACCATCATATCTACTTAAGTCCATACTCTACTGTGGGCTCTTGGATTGCTTCCATGTCTTGCATATTA
Source organism: Vicugna pacos (assembly GCF_048564905.1). Classification (NCBI taxonomy): domain Eukaryota; kingdom Metazoa; phylum Chordata; class Mammalia; order Artiodactyla; family Camelidae; genus Vicugna; species Vicugna pacos. Next base: position 17,917,453 of record NW_027328741.1, on the reverse strand, counting down.
TAAACAGTACTGTTGTGAACATTGGTTCTTCTCAATTTAGGGTTTCTTCCTCAGATTTTTCCTAGGAGAGGGGTTACTGTTTCATATGGTAGTTCTGTTTTAGTTGTTAAAGAAATCTGAATACTGTTTTCCATAGAAATTGTACCAATTTGCATTTCTACCAAGAGAATACAAGACAATTGCTTCCTCCACATCATCTCCAACAGATTCTATTTGTAGACATTTTCATAATAGCCATTTGACCAGTGTGAAGTGATGACTTATTGTGGTTTTGAACTGCTATTAACTAATAATTATTAATGTTGTGCAATTTTCTCATTTGCCTGTTACTCATCTGTATTTTTTTTGGAAAAATATTAACTAAGATATTCTGCTATTTTTTGATTGGGTTTTTGTTTTTCACATTGAGTTGTGTAAACTAAATCCATATTACATCTATTAACTTACATCTATTTCACCCTGGTCACTTGCATTTTTTGCAAATATGTTCTCCAATTACTTAGGCAGTGTTTTCATTTCATTCAGTGTCCTTAGCTGTGCAGAAGTTTTCAAGTTTATTTAGGTCCCACTTGCTTATCTTAACTTTTCTTTCTTTTGCCTTGGGAGACTCATACAAGAAAATATTCCTATGATATATATCTAATAGTGTATCACCTATATCACCTTCTAGCAGTTTTATGCTGTCAGGTTTTACATTTAGGTCCTTAATAAACTTGGAGTTTATTTTTATATATGATGTCAGGGAATGCTCTCATTTCACATTTTTACATGAAGATATCCAGCTTTTCAAAAACCATCCATTGACAAGACTGTTTTTCTCCATTGTGTACTCTTGCCTATTTTATCATTGATTCATTGCTCATAGTTGTGTGGAATTATTTCTAGGCTCTCTATCTGATTTTACTGATTATATCTCTGTGCCAATATCATGCTGTTTTTATTACTGTAGCTTTGTAGTATAGTAAGGAATCCAGGAGGTTTTACCTCCAGATTTGTTGTTTTATCTCAAGAACATTTTGACAATTTTTAATGGTTTCATGTAAAACTTAGAGTTATTTATTTTCTGCTTCTGTTGGAAATATTACAGCTTCATAACAGGAATTGCACTAAATCTGTGTGTTTCTTTGTGTAGCTCGGCCATGTTAGCAATATTAACTCCTTCAATCCAAGAGCACAAGACATCTTTCCATTTTTTTGAGTCATTTTTAATTTCTTTGCGAATGTTTTTTAATTTTCAGTGTTTAGATCTTTCATATATGTGGTTTATTCCAAGGTATTCGGGGTAATGGGATTTTAAATAGTATTGCTTTCAACATCCAATTTAGAGTATCTCATAAATAACATGTAGAAATGTAAGAGACAACTTTACATTAATCTTGTACCCTGCTCCCTTATTGAAATTACTTATTGTTGCTATTAGTCTGTGTGGAGACATTAGGACTCTATATAGATTGTTATGTCATCAATACTGGTGCCAATTTTGCCTCTTTCTTTCCATTTTGCATTTCTTTTTCTTCTTTTTCTTTTCCTTTTCCTTTCTTCTTTTACTATAGAACAGAAGTGCTGAGAGTAGGAATCCTTGTCTTTTTCCTGAATTTACCCAGAAGGTTTTCAGCTTTTCCCCTAAGTATTATAAATTGTTATAAATGGCCTATAGTGTGTTGATTGATGTTCCCATTATACTCTCTTTCATGAGAGTTCTGATCATGAATGTATGTTGAATTTTGTCTAATGCTTTTTCTGTGTGTATTGACATGGTCCTGTGAATTTTGTCCTTCCTTTATTAAATATATGTCATGCTGATTGACTTGCGTATGTTGAACCATCCATGTGACTCTGGAAGGAATCCAACTAATCATCGTGTATAATCTTTTCCATGTATTGCTGGATTAATTTGTTGATGTTCTGTTGAGGATTTTTTAATGTATATTAACCACGGATATTGGCTTTATATTTTCATTTATTTTTTTGGTAGTGTCTTTGACTGGTTTTGTTATCATGATATTGGAGGCCTCATAGAATAACTTTGGGAATTTTCCTTCCTAATACATTTTTTGAAACAGTTGAGAGGAAAGAGGTTTTAGTGAAGGCATCCAGGCATTTTGTTCAAGGGACATTTCTAAAACTATAGACTTTATTTAAATTATACTGATTGCTCTTTTCAAGTTTTCAGATATCTTTTTATTCATTGATGACAGGCTGTATGTTTGAAGAAATTTGTCTATTTCTTTAAGGTCGTCCAGTTGGTTGTCACGTAACTGCTCAGAGTGCTTTCATAATCTTTGCATTTCTGTACTGTCAGGTATTATTTCTAATAATTCATTTATTATTTTGTTTGGGTCGACCCTGTATTTCTTGATAAGCCTGGCTAAATGCTTATCAATTTGTTAATATTTTTAAGGAAAAAAACCTGTTGATTTTATGAATTTTAACTTATTTTTTAATTTTTATTTTATTTATTTTCAACCTAATCATTAAAGATTTATAATTCTACTGCCTTTGCGTTTTGTTTGTTCTTATATCTAGTTATATCGGGTGGTAAGCTTTTTCCTTCCTGTGAGGTTTTTGTTTTTCCTCATAGAAGGCTTCAATTGTTCTAAACTTCCCCCTAAGATTTGCCATTACTGCATCCCATACATTTGATGAAGCTGTGTTTTCATTGTAATTTGTCTCCAGGTATGATTTTATTACCTCTTTGGTTTCATCATTGACCTTGTTTATTTTATTTATTTAAAGGATGAGGTTTAATCTCATGTCTGTGCTTTTCCTGTTCTTCTTTCTACAGTTGATGCATAGTTTCATAATTTTGTGTATGGAAAAATACTTGCTGTAATCTGTATTTGTTTAAAGTCCCTGAGGCTCATTTCATGACATAATATGTGGTTAATTCCTTAGATAACATCCTGTGCACACTTGAGAATTTTATGTGGTCTCCTTTTCTGATGCAGTGTCCAATATCTCAGTTAGGTTCAAATGATCTAATATGCCATTAAGACCTCTGTTCCCTTACAGATACTCTTTCTGGATGATATGGCCATCAGAATAGTGAGGTATTCAACTCATCTACTATTATTGTTTTATAATGAATTAATTCCTTCATTTCTACTAATATTTCTTTTTATACTTAGGATCTATGGTGTTGGGTCCATATATAATTTAATGAGTAAATTATATCTTTTTATATTGATTTCTTTCTCTTAATATAATCTCATATTTATCTTTCATTGTGGCCCTAATTTTAAAATGTATTTTGTATGAGTTGAGCATTGCAAACTGCACTTTCTTGTCAATTCCATGAAATATCTTTTCCATCTATTACCTGGTTGTGTTTAACTTCCACCATAAAGTGAGACATTTTGTGGGGGAAGCGAAGATGATGGAGCAGAAGGATGCTCGTAGCTCACCCTTTCCCACAAATGCACCAAGACTCATATCCACAGACCTACTCAGCTAACCAGAGAATCTACAGAACTCTGATAGTACACTGTCCTCTTCAAAAGATAAAAATGCAAAATATCTTGTAGAAAAAAATGAATAAAGAAAGAAGAAAAGGCAAAACAGATTGGGACAGGTCCCACAGGGAGGGAGCAGCAAAGAAGGACTTGTGCTCATTCACTGGGTCTCCCCTCTCCAACTGAGAGTTTGGCAGGATGGAGGGGGATCCTCCAAGAATTGGAACTCTATAGAGTATAAGTACTAAGTTAAACAGGCAGTGAGGATCCCTGTGACACCCAGCCCAAGAGGCATCCTGGCAGCTGGGGGCAGGGCCATGCTGCCTGAGCTGGGTGGAAGATGAAGATGGCTGCACTGAGGCAGCCTGGGGGAATGGAGGGGTTGTGCACCATTGCTGTGGGTGCACAGGGCAGAACAACCTGGGCCCTCCATTAAACAACAGGGCAGACTAGCCCTGGGATTGGAAAGGTGCATTCTAAATCTCTGAAATTCCACAAAATAATCTAGGACAAGAGACCTAGGGTTCAGACACAGCCACCATAGCCTCTGGTGCTTTGCACCCTGGCAGCAGTGAGAGCAAAAGCTGCATTCACTCCTAAGCACTTAGCAGCCTCAAGTGCAAGAAGGGAACTTGTTTACAGCCTGAAGCATATAATATATTTCTGTCCTATTTCTTCAGAGAACTTGCTCTATCAAGGCAAACAATGAGCTGGGTTTTGGCCCAGATCAGTGACAGGGCACATAACAGTGGAGAGACAGGCACCCTGAGGGGGCTGATGGCCCACCAACTTTGGGATGGAACACAGCCCCTGACAATGTGGCTGGGAGAGGGCTTGATGCCCACTCCAGCCTGGTGAGTCTGAAATATATGACTGAGGCATCAGTCAGGGCAGTGACAAGACAGCCCAAAGTAAAGAGAGCTTCTCCATAACCAGTGATGGGAGTAGGAGTGATCTGCTTGCCAATGGGCCCTAGTAGCTGCACACATGTGGGCTTCAATGGAGGGCCTCTGGAAAAAGCAAGGTGAGCTTCAAAAACAGGATGAATACAGAAAGAGTTCACATTAAATTACACAGTCTCCAGGACACACTGACCACCCCCTTGTTTTAATCTGTTTTTACCCGTTCCACTTTCTATTACCCACTTAATTTTTAATTCTTAGGCAATTATATATACCCGCTTTTAAATCCCATTGAAATATTTAAAAAATATTTTTATTATTATTATTTTTCAAAACTCTGCTTCAACTTGCTCTTCTATTATGTATTATACATTGTCTTCAAACATTTATTTCCCCTTCTTTACAATTCTTTGTCTCCCTCTCTCTTTTTTTGCTTTTTTAGTTGTATTGCTACATAGGCATTTGGTAGATAAACTCCTTTAGGACCACAGTAGATAACTGATAATCCATAAATCACAGTGCCAGAGAGGAAGGTGCAAGATGATGAAGCAGAGAAACCATTCCCAATTAAAAGGACAAGAGAAATCCTCTGAAAGTACGATCAGTGAAATAGAAAACAATAGCCTACTAGATAAAGATTTCAAAAGAAGTGTGATCAAATTAATGAAGGAAATAAAAGATAGTGTTTAGAGATATAAAATATGTTAAAAATGAAATGGAAGCTATAAAGAAAAGCCAAATAGAATAGGTAAACCTGTTGACTGAGATGAGGAATGATCTAAAGGGGTCACAAAGCTGACTAGATAATGCAGAGGAATGAATTAGTGACCTAGAAGACAGGACAATAGAAAGCACCCAATCAGAACAGCTATAAGAGAAACAACAAGAAACAAATGAAAATAGCATGAGGTCTTTGGGATAATAGAAAGCATGCCAATCTTGGCATGATAGAAGTCCCAGAATGGGAGGAAATATCAAAGGGGATTGCAAAGGTGTTTGAAGAAATCATGTGTGAGAACTTCCCAAACTGAAAGAAGAAATCAGATATCCAAGTACAGGAATCTCAGACTGTCCCAAACAGGAAGAACTCAAATAAACCCACAACAAGACATATAATTAAGATGGCCAGAGCCAAGGATAAAGAAATGATCCCAAAGGCAGCAAGAGAGTAGCAAAGAGTGAGTTACAAGGGAATCCCCAGAAGGATCACAGCTGATTTCACAACACAAATACTACAGAACAGAAGGGAGTGGCAAGATGTATTCAAAGTCCTGAATGAAAAAAATGATATACCCTAGGATACATTAACCAGCAAGGCTATTGTCTATGGGAGAAGGAGAGAGAAATATTTTCACAGACAGGAACAACTACAAGAGTTTAGCAACACTAAGTCCATGTTAAAAGAAATATTGAAAGTTCCACTCTAAAAACAAAGCCATCAGGATGCTACAGAATTGTGAATCTCACAGCTGGAAAGTGATAACTTGTGAACTAGAAATAAAATAAACACAAAATTTTAAAACAAGAAATACGTTTCATTGAGCATGGAAATGGAGTTAGAAAAATAGAGAATTTTTTTCTTGGGTGGTCTTTCCTTTTAAAATGTTTTGTTCTCAGAAGGATGTGTTTGAGATCATGTTACTATCAGTTTAATAAAATCAGTTATACTAATGGTCTAATAGACTTATATAAAAGGGTAAAAACAAGACAAAAACATATTCAGGGAGTCAATAAAACTAAATAATTTTCATGATAATACAAAGGAAAAAATAATAATACCAAGCCAAAAAAGGAAGATCAAAAAACAAAGAGGACATAAAAGATCAACTGCAAAGATAAGGTCAAAATGACAATAAACACAAACATATCATCGATTATTGTAAATGTTAATGGACTAAATGCTCCATTCAATGTCATTGAGTGGCAGACTGGATAATAAAGCAAGAACCATCAATATGCTGCATACAACAGACCCACTTGAGCGAGAAGGAAACAAATTGTTTGAGAGTGAAAGGATGGAAAAGGGTATTCCATACAATGGGAAAAGCCAAGAAAGCAGGTGTTGCAGTACTGACTTCAGACAAAATAGTCTTTAAAACAAAGGTCATAAAGAAAAATAAGGAAGGACATATTACAATGATTGAAGGACTGATACAAGATGAGGATAGCACGCTTGTTAATACGTAGGCACCAAAGAGAGGACTACCTAAGTACATGAAAAAATTACTAACACATATAAATGGGATAGTGATGGGAATCTAAACATAGTTGGAGATTTCAACACTCAATTAACATCAGTGGACAGATCATCAAGATAGAAAGTAAATTAGGCAACAGACAATTTAAATAATACAATAGAAATATTACACTTGGTGAATATTTTTGGAGAGTTGCACCACCCACAAAATATTATATGCATTCTTTTCAAGTGCACATGGGACATTTTCCAGGATTCATGATATACTTGGGCACAAAAGAAACCTCAGCAACTTTCAGAAGATAGAAATTACCTCAAGCATCTTTACTGACCACAATGCCATGAAGCTTGACATCAACAAAGAGAAACAAAGGAGAACAAAAGGAAAACATGTGGATAAAACAATATATTATTAAAACACATATGAGTCAAAGAAGTAATTTAAGCTGAAATGAAAATGCACCTTGAGACAATAGTAAATGAAAGCAAAACCAAACAACATTTATGGGACACAGCAAAAGCACTGTTGAGAGGGGAGTTTATAGCAATACAGGCCTTCCTCAAAAAAGAAGAACAATCACAAATAAACATTTTAACCCATCAGGAGAATGAACTAGAAAAAGAAGAACAAAAAAACCCAAAAGGCAGCAGAAGGAAGGAAATCATAAATATTGGGGAGGAAATAAATAAAATAGAGTTTAAAAAGACCATAGGAAAAAAAATCAACCAATCCAAAGGCTGGTTTTTGAAAAAGTAAGTAAAATCAACAAACCTCTGGCCAAACTCAAAAAGAAGAAAAGAGAGGGAGCACAAATTAGCAAAATAAGATAGGAGAATGGAGAATTTACAACTGATAAACTAGAAATACAGAATATCATATGAGAATATTATGAAAAGTATATTGAACCAAACTGGATAACCTAGAGGAGATGGACAAGTTTCTGGAAACATACTGTCCACCAAGACTGAATCAAGAAGAAACTGACCCCTTGAAGAAACAGAGCACTAGAAATGAAATCAAAATAGCAATACAAAACCTCCCTACAAATAATAGTCCAGGACCGGATGGTGTCACTAGGGATTTCTACCACACATGCATAGAAGAACTCATACCAGTCCTTCTCAAATTCTTCCAGAAGATTGAAAAGGAAGGAATACTCCCAAAGTCATTCTATGAAGCCACAATTACCCTGATACCACAACCAGGCAAAGACAATATCAAACAAGACAATTATAAGCCAATACCAGTGATGAACACAGAAGCCAATATCCTCACCAAAATAGTAGTGAATAGAGGCCAAAAACAGAGAAAAAATATTATACATCATGACCAAGTGGAGATCATGCCAGGGACACAGAGGTGGTTCAACATATGCAAATCAATTAATGTAATAAAGCACATCAACAAGAGAAAGGCCCAAAACCGCATGATCATCTGAATAGATGCAGGAAAAGCATTTGATAAAATTCAACACACACTTATGATAAAAACTCTCACCAAATTGGGCATAGAGGCTACATATCCCAGCATCATAAAAGCTATAGATTACAAACCTACAGGCAGCATAATACTGAATGGTGAGAAAGTCAAAATCTTCCCACTAAAGTCTATGACAAGACAAGGATTCACACTATCACCACTCCAACTCAACATAGACTTGGAAGAGCTAGCCACAGCAATCAAACAAGAGAAAGAAGTAAAAGGGATGCATATTGGAAAGGTAGAGTTTAAAGTCTCACTATATGCGGACAATGTTACTATAAATAAAAAACCCTACAAGATCCAGAGAAAAACTGTTACGGCTGATCGAAGAATTCAGCAATGTAGAAGGTTACAAGATTAAAGTTCAAAAATCAGTGGCATTTCTTAACGCTAATGATTCAGATAATACTATAGATCTACAGTCAACATGACAGCACTGTATTGGTTGGAAAATATACATATAGGCCAATGGAACAGATTAGAGAGCCCAGAAATAAATCCACAAACTTTTGGTCAATTAATCTTAGACAAAGGAGGCAAGAAATTACAATGGAAGAGAGACAGTCCCTTCAGCAGCTGGTGTTGGAAAAACTGGACAACAGCATGTAAATCAATGAGGCTAGAACACTCCCAATGAACCTAGAACACCAAACACAAAAATAAACACAGAATGGATCAAAGACTTATACATAAGAAAAGATAGAATAAACTTCCAAGTGGAAAATATAGGTAAAACAGTATCTGACATACGTTTCGTAAATTTTCTTGTAGAAGAAATAAAAGCAAGAATAAACAAATGAGACCTAATGAAACTTACAAGCTTCTGCACAGTAAAGAAACAGGAAGCAAAACAAAAAGACAACCTACGGAATGGGAAAAAAATTTGCATATGAAACCGTCAAAGGCTTGATCTCCAGAGTATATAAGCAGCTAATCCAACTGAATAAGAAAAAATAAACTACCCAATCCAAAATTGGGCAGAAGACCTAAACAAGCAATTCTCCAAGGAAGACATACCAATGATCAAAAGGCACATCAGAAAATGCTCAATATCACTGATTATCAAAGAAATGCAAATCAAAACTGCAATGAGATATCACCTCACACCAGTCAGAATGGCCATCATTCAAAAATCCACAAATGACAAATGCTGGAGAGGCTGTGGATTTAAGGGAACCATCCTTCACTGCTGGTGGCAATGCAGGTTGGTGAATCCACTGTGGAAAACAGGATGGAGATTCCTCAAAAGCCTAGGAATAGTCATACCATGTAACCCAAGATTCCCGCTCTGGGCATAAATCCAGAAGGAACCCTTCTCAGGAAGACACCTGCACCCCAATGTTCATAGCCAGCAATATTTAAAATAGCCAAGAGAAGGAAACAGCCTAAATATCCAACGACAGTTGACTGGATAAAGAAGGGGTTGTATATTTATACAATGGAATAGTAGTCATTCTTATAAACTGACAATATAATGCCATTTTCAGCAACATGGATGGTCCAGGAGAAAATCAGTCTAAGTAAAGTAAGCCAGAAAGAGAAAGAAAAATACCATATGAGATGGCTCATGTGTGGAATCAAAAAACAAAACCAAACCAAGCAAAAAACGCATAAATACAAAACAGAAATATACTCGCAGGCAGAGAATACAAAGTTTTGGTTGCCAAGGGGTGGGGTGTGGGAAGAGATAGTCTGGGAGGTCAAAATTGTAAAATACATAAACAGGATTGTACTCTATAGCACAGGGAAATATATAAAATGTTTTAACAGCAACTCACAGGGGAAAAAATGGGACAAAAAATGTATATATGTTCATTGTACCTAAAAAATTGTGCTCTAAAATGGACTTTGAGACAACTTTGTAAAATGATTAAAAATCAATTAAAAAAGTTAAAAAAAGAAAAAAACATGATCCTAAATATTACAGGTGTTAATATAAATTAGAGAGCAAAAACTATTCAAAAAGTATTAAAACCAAAGATTTTGTTTTTTGTTTTCTTTTTAAGAAAAGCAAAATCAAGAAACCTCTAGCCTGGTGCATCATGAAGAAAAGAGAGATGCTCCAAAGAAATAAATTCAGAAATAAAATTGGAGAAATAACAATTGTTCCCTCAGATATACAAAAAAGGGAACATTTTGTCACCAATTACATGCCAATAAACTGGACAACTTAGAAGAAATAGACAAATGTCTCGAAATAGACAGAGATAAGGAGAAACAAATAATTTGAATAAACTGATTACTAGAAGAAAGATAGAATCTGCATTTAAAAAATTGTTGAATAGAAGTGCAGATATAAACAGCTCCCTTGGAGAACTATAAAAAAAATACAAAGCAGAACTTATACTCTTCAAACTATTCAAAAATTGTGAAGGTGTGGGAAACTCCAAAATTATTTCTATGAAGCTTTCATCACCCTGATAGCTAAACCAACAAAAAAAGTACAGGCAAAGGCAAATTGAAGCCATTATATTTGATAGATTTACATGCAAAAATTCTACAAAATATTATTAACAAACTAAATCCAGCAATACCTAAAATATATCATAAAGCATGATCAACTTGGATTCATTGCAGGGTCACAAGAGAGGTTCAACATACACAAATCAATCAGTTTGATACACCACATTAACAAAAGAAAAAGAGAAAACTACATGGTCATCTCAATAAATCCATTAAAACATTTCACCAAATTCAACATTTATTCATTAAGATAGCAACAACAACAACAACAATGGTAGCAACAGCAACAACAACAGAAAACACTTACCAAAGTAGGATTCAAGAAATATATCTCAACATAACCAAAGTCATTAATTACAGACCCACAGACAACACAATATGCAAAAGGGAAAACTGAAAGCCAAATTAAGGAATAAAACAAGGATGCCCACTCTCACCATTTCTATTAAACACAGTATGGGGTGACCTAGCAATAGCAATGAGATAAGAAAAAAACTTATTCAACTAGGATTGAATGAAGTAAAACTGTTATTATTTTAGATGACATGATAATCTATATCGTGATCTCTAAAGATTCTCCAAACCAAAACAACTAAATCTAATAAAGACATTTAGCAAAGTAGCATGATTCATGATTAATATACAAAAACTGTCACATTTTTTACACAAACAATGAAATATTCCAAAATTTTTAAAGATCCATATGAAATCAGATCAAAAAATGAAAAACCTATGAAAAAACCAACATAATAAAATGAATAGGACACTGATAAATAAATTTGAAGATGATGCAAAGAAATGGAAACAAATCTCAAGGTCTTAGTTTAGAGGAATTAATATTGTTAAAATATACATACTACAAAAAATGTCTACAGATATAAAGTGATTCAGATAGAACTACATGATATTTTCCACAGAACTTAAAAGAGTCCTAAATTTGTATGGAACAGCAAAAGAACCAGAACTGCAAAAGAAACGATGAGGAAAAAGAACAAAGTTGGAGGCATAACCCATATCCCTCTCAGATCTCAGACTATATTACAAAAACGGTAATCGAAACAGCACAATGCTGGAAAACAAACAAACATCTATATCACTGGAAGAGAACACAGAGGCAGAAATAAAACATCACACCTATGGTCAACTGAACTATGACAAAGGAAACAAAAATATACTATGCCTAAAGACAGTCTTCAGCAAGTGATGTTGAGAAAGCTAGACAGCTACATGTAAATCAATGAAATTAGAACACTCCCTCACACTGTACAAATATAAACTCAAAATGCTTTAAATATCTGAATCTAATACATGACACAATAAAACTCCTGGAAACTAACATAGGCAAAACAAGACATAAATTGTAGCGAAATTTTCTTATGTCACTCTTCCAAGCTGAAAACATTAAGAGCAAAATAATCAAATATATCCAAATTAAACTTAAAAGCTTCTATACAGCAACATAAACAGAATGAAAAGATGAACTTCAAAATGGGAGAAAACATTTGGAAACAATGCAATCAAAAGGGGCTAATTTCTAAAATACACGAATCGTTCATACAACTCCACTTCAACAGTCTACAAACAACCAAGAGAGAAAATGAGCAGAAGGCATTTCTCTAAAGAAGACACACAAATGACAAACAGGAATATAAAACGTGCTCACATTGCTAATTATTATACAAATTCAAGACAAAATTAAAATAATATTTTACCTCACACTTTTGAGAAGGGCTGTCATCCAAATGTCTTCAAATAATAAATATTCGGGAGGTTGTGGAGAAAAAGGGACTCTCCAACGTTGTTGGTGGGAATGAAAATTGTTGCAAACACTTTGGAAACAGTATGGAAGTTCCTTTAAATAATAAAAATAGACCTATCATATGACACATCAATCCCACTCCTGGGTATATAAAACATAAAACCTGAAAACAAAGAATCCTTGTGTAAAATATAAGAAGTACACTCTGACATTGGACTTAATTTGATTCTACATATGTCTCCTCTGGCAAGAGAAGCAGAAGCAAAACTAACAAAATATGATTGTATCACTCTAAACAGATTTACACTGCATAAGAAATGATCAATAAAATGAAAAGTCAACCAACACAATTGGAGAATATATTTGCAGGTGATAATTTCCAATCAAGTGTTAATATGCAACTACATGGCAAAATCATACACCACAACAACAAATCAGACCAAAAATATCCAATTAAAATAAGTGTCCGTAGGAACTGAATAGATAGTTCTGAATCAATTTTCTGTAGAAAACAAACAGTTGGCTAAATGAAACATGAAAATATGTTCAGAGTTATAAATTATTAGGAAATTCATTAACCAAAAATGAGACAAGACCTCACACTGGTCAGAAGACTCTCATCAAAAAGAAAAGAAACAGATTTAGGTGAGATTGTGGAGAAAAAGGAACACCGTGGACACTGTTGATAGGAATGCAAAGTATTGATTCCATTGCATATATACATCAAATTTTCTTCATCCATTTTTCTGTCTAGGGATGTTGTGTTTTTAGGCCCCTGTCTGAAGGCTCTAGAGAATAAGCTCATGGGCTGAACTGATAAACAATCTGTGAGGAATGTCACATATCCAGGCTGGATAAGAAATGGCCTATTCAATATATCCAGTATGGATGGCTGGATAAACTTTGCTGGGTAATATCCTCAGAGGAGGACAACCTAAGACAGGGACATCCAGCTAGATAAGTGGTGACCTACTTAATGAATTTCCGTGATGAATTTTAAAACAATCCTTGATAATTTAACATCCTGTGCTTAATGCAGGAGCATGGGGACATAAATAGTTTAAGATTATTAAGATTGTTGTAACTTAGATGATATGTGAGGAATTGTGCATGTCCTACATAAACCCTGTTTCTCAGAATCAATAAACAGTGAACTGCTTCACTTCTGTCCATGCAGTGTTTGTGTCTTCATGCTATCGTGCCAATGACAGGGTTAATTAATTTTTGGGAGTATCTTAAAATGATGTTGCATTATATATAACGCTCTTTCTGCACCTATTGAGATGATTATGTAAGTTTTATTTCTCATTCCATTAGTGTGGCATGTCACCTTTATTGATTTGAATACTTTGAAGTATCCTTAAACCCAGGGATAAATCCCTTCACTCATGTATGTGTATGATACTTTAAATGTGTTGTTGAATTCATTTTGCTTGTGTTTTGTTGAGAATTTTGGCACATATGTTCATCAGGGATTATGTTCTATATTTTGCGTCTAATGTCCTTTGTAGCATTGTTATGCAAATAAAGCTGGCATCATAAAACAACTCTGGAATCTTTCACCCCCTTCAAATTCTTGAAAGTTTTGAGGAAGAATTGGTGAAAAGTTGTCTTCAAATACATGACAGAATTCACCAGTACGTCATCTTGTAAATTTTTTCTGATTTAGGAAGTTTGGATTGTTGATTTACTCATACACACTTTTACTGTATTTAACTTTCTTATTTTTTCTTGATTCAGTATTGGAAGACATATGTTTCTGGGAATCTGTCTTTTGTTCTAAGTCATTCAATTCGTTGGCTAGTGGTAATTTCATATGATGCTATGCATCTCTACAACATCAGTGGTAATATCTGCTCTTTTATTTATAATTTTATTTGAGTCTTTATTTTCTTAGCCAACATAAACTTTTATCCACTTAATGTTGAAAAGAAACATACTTAGGTATAATCTTTTTTTATCTTTTCAATTGTTTCTCTTGTTATTTGCCTTGCTCTCATTCATTCAATTTTCTTCTTTATTCTTCCTGTTTTCTGTTAGATACTTGATGTGTAAAGATAAGTAGTGTGACTATTTGTATTTCTTTTATTATTAAGTAATATTTTTTACTTATTTATTTATTTATATATTTACATATTTATTGATTTATTTATCATTGAAATATGCCATTTACAATGTGTCAATCTGTGGTGTAAAGCACAGCGTCACATGCATGCATATATTTCTGAGCATATTAAATGTTACTTCATGATATTTAACTTACTGCCCTGTGTCATACAAAAGAAATTTTGAAAACATCTATTTTTATATATACTGGATAATATTTATAAATCTACAGCTCCCAAATATATCCTCTACCAGTCCCTTTCTGCATTAACCATAAGATTATTAAGTAGATGTGCAAGTGTGATTCAGTTTTGTAGATGAAATCATAGTGTTCACATCCAAATTTTATTTTAATGTTCTACATATGTCATGTCATCTGTTATTTTTCTTTCTCTTTCTGGCTTACTTCAAGTAGAATGACACTTTTTGGGGACATCCATTTTGCTGCAAATGTCATTGTTTTATCATTTTTTATTGCAGAATATTATTTCATTGTGTAAATAGAGCATAACTTCTGTATACTAACATCTTTTGTTGGACAATTAGGTTGCTTCCATGTCATGGCTGTTGTAAATAGCACAACTAAGAATATTGGGGTGCAGTTGTCTTTTTCAAATTGGGTTCCCTTTGATATATACCCAGAAGTGGGATTACTGGATCATATGTTAAGTCAAGTTTTATACTTTAGAGGAATCCCCATCCTGTATTCCACAGTGACTGCACAAAACTACATTCCTACCAACAGTGTAGGAGGGTTCCCTTTCTCCACAGCTTCCCCAGCATTTATTGTCTGTGGACATTGAATGACGGCATTGTTACTATTGTGAAGTGATACTTCATTATAGATTTGAATTGCCCTTCTCTGATAATGATAGGGAGCAATTGTTTTTGCTTTTTCATATATCTGCGTGGCATTTGTATGTCTCTATTGGAGAATTGCTCGTTTAGGGCACCTGCCCATTATCTGATTGGTTTTCTTTTTTTTATTTTTATTATTATTAGCTTGTATGAAGTCTTTATGATTTGGAAATTTAGCCTTTGTCATTTGCATCACTTCTAAATATTTTCTTAAATCCTGAAGGTTGTCATTTTGATTTTTTTATGGTTTTATTTGCTTTGCAAAAGCTTATAAGTTTAACTAGCTCCCATTTATTAATTTTGCTCTTACATCCATTACCTGTATAGGCTGTTCCAGGAGATTATTGCTGAGAATTATCTCAGAGTGTTTTGCTTATATTTTCTTCTAGGAGATTTACTGTGTCTTGCCTTACATTTAAGTCTTGAGCCATTTTGTGTTTATTCTTGTGTATGGAGTGAAAGATTGTTCTAACTCCATTGCTCTGATGCTGCTATTCAGTTTTCCCAACACCTGTTGGTGAAGAGATGGTCTTTTCTCTGTCATATTCTTGGCTGCTTTGTCAAATATTAATTGAACATAGGACTTTAGATTTATTTCTAGGCTCTCTATTCTGTTCCATTGGCCCATATTTCTGTTTTTGTACCAATATCATGTCATTTTGATTATTGTAGCTCTGCAATAGTGTATGGAGACCAGGCGGGTTATTTCTCCAGCTTCTTTATTTGTCTTCAGTATTGTTTTGGAAATTATGGATCTTTTTTGATTCTATATAAATCTTAGGATCGTTTGTTTCCGTCCTAAAAAGAAATGTTTTGCATAATTTGATAGGAACTCAGTTTAAGTTTGTGAATTGCATTGGGCAGTATGGCCATTTTAACAATATTATTTCTTCCATTATGAGATCATTGGGTATCTTTTCAATTCTTCAAATATTTCTTGATTTCCTCAAACAATGTTTTCTTTTTCTGCATGTAGAAGTCATTCACCAACTTGGTCAGAGTTATTTTTAAGCATTTAATAGTTTTGGATGCAGTTATAAAAGGGGTTGTTTCTATACATTGTTTTCCTATTGATTCAATGGTAGTGTAAGGAAATGTAATTGGTTTTTGTAGATTAATCTGGCTACCTTGCCCAGTGCCTTTTTTAGACTAATTTTTGTGAAGCTTTTACAGTTTTCTATATATAGTGCAATTTCTGCATATCATGACAATTTTACCTCCTCTTTTGCAGTCTGAACAGTTATATTTATTTTCCTAGCCTGATTGTTGTGGCTAGGTCTTCCAAGACTATATTGAATTGAAATTTTGAGAATGGGCATCCTTGTCTTGTCTCAGGATTTTGTGGGAAGGGTTTCAGTTTTTCACCTTTGAGTATTTTGCTGACTATATGTTCATCATAAATAGCTTTCATTTTGTTGAGATATGGTCCCTCTATGCCCACTGTGATAAGAAGTTTTATTGCAAATAGGTGTTAAATTTTATCAAATGCTTTTTCTGCATCTACTGAGATGATCATATCATTTTTGTCTTCTCTTTTGTTGATATGGTGTATCACAATTTATTGATTCATTTGCGTATGTTCAACCATTCTTGTGTTCCTGGGATGAACCTAATTTGACCATGGTGCATGATCTTTTTTTTGCATGATGTTGCATTCTGTTTGTTAATAATTACTTAAGGACTTTTACATCTATGTTTATCAATGATATTGGCCTATATATTTCTATTTGGGGTAGTGTATTTGTCTGGTTTTGGTATCAGGTTGATGTTGGCCTTATGGTGTGAGTTTGGGAGTTCTGTCTTAATATCAAACCTTTGGAAGAGTTTAAGGAAGATTGGTATGGATTTTTCTTTGTAGGTTTGGTCAAATTCCCTAGTGAAGCTATTTGGGTTTGAATTTTCTTTGCAGAGATTTTTTATTTTATTGATAATTCTATTCCATTTCCGGTGATCTGTATGTTAAAATTGTTAATTTCTTCTTGATGCAATATTGGTGGGCTGAATGTTTCCTAAAAACTTCTCCATTTCTTCCTGGTTATCAAGTTTGTTTCCATACAGTTGCTCATGGTATTCCCTTATGATATTTTGTAAATTTGTTGTACTCTTTGTACTTTCTTCATTTTCATTTCTTATATTATTTGTGTTCTCTCATTTTTCTTTTTGGTGATACTGTCCAGAGATTTGTCAATTTTGTTTAAAATTTCAAAAAAAAGTCTGATTGATTTCTTCTATTTTTAATATTTATTTAAATTGTTTGCTCATTTATCTTTATTTTTCCCCCTTTCTGCCTACTTTTGGTTTTGTTTGCTCTTCTTTTCATGATTAGTTTACATAGAAAGTTAGATTATTTATTTTAAATTGTACTTCTACTTTGAGGAGGGATTGTCACTATTAACTTCCCCCTTAAGCCTGCTTTAACTGTATTCAATAGACTTTGTGTAGTGTTTTGTCATATTTCTCAAGATATTTTTTAATTTCTTCTTTTACATCATCAACTACCCCCTTTGTTATAGTACCATGTTTTTTAATCTGGATGCTGTCATTTTTTCTCCCCGTTTTTCTGTGATTGATTTTTGTTTCATGGTATTATACTCAGAAAAGATGCTTGAAATAAATTTTATCTTCTTAAATTTGTTGAGGCTTCTTCTGTGCCTGAGTTCATAATGTTTCCTTGAAAATGTTCCATGTGCATTGGAAAAGAATGTATATTCTGATTTTGGGAGAAGTACTGTTTTGGAATTATCAACCATCTCCAATTATTTTATCATAAATTTTAGTATGTTTGTTCCCTTATTAATTTTGTGTATGAAAGCCCAGTCCAGTGATGGTAACGGGGTGCTAGAATCTCCTACTGTGATTATGTTCCAAGTGATTTCTCTCTTTTTATCTATTAGTATTTGCTTTATATATTTAGGTGCTCCTATATTGAGTGCATATATTTTAATGAGTATAAAACTCTCATATTTTATTGTTCCTTTAGTCATTATATCATGTCCTTGTTTATCTTTCTCAGTGGCCTTTCTTGTAAAGTCTATTTTGAATGAAGTCAGTACTGCTAGTCCTGCTTTCTTGTCACGTGCATTTGCATGGAATATATTCTTCCATCTTCTGACTTTCAATTGATTTGTTTTCCTCTTACTAAATTGGGTATCTTGTATGCTTCATAATGTAGGGTCTTGTTATATTATCCCATCTGACAATATATATCTTTTGATTGAAGCACTAAGTCCATTAACTTTTGTGATAATTATTCATAGACTGGTGTTTACTTCCATTTTGAACTTCATTTTCCAGTTGATTAGGTATTTCCTATTTGTTCATTGTTTTTTCTTTTTGTGGCTTGATAAGCTTTCTTTTATTATCTTGGTTTCTTTTTGGCTTAGTATCTTCATTTTTAGCTTTTGACTTATGGTTACCTTGTTTTGTATTTATATTGACCCGTACTATATCAGTTTATTTTAACTGATAAGAATACATACTCATACCCATCCTACAGAGAAGAGAAACAAGAAGAAAATACTGTGTATTGTCCTGTTTCAATCTGTGACCCTTAAAAATTTTAATGTCTTGTTTTACAACAACATATTTATTCTGTTGTAAGTCTTTGTAGATATTGACTTTCTAATTATGCCTTTCTCTTTTCTATAGCATCCTGCTTCTTTTGTATTTAGAGTAGATCTTTCATTATTTCTTTTCCTCTTGCTAAATTCTTTTAGTATTTCCTTGTGTGGAAGTTATTTATCTCTCCTTCTATTCTCAAAGATAGCCTTGCTTGATGAAGTATCTTAGATTACAGTTTTCTTTCAGTCAGGAATTTGTATATGTAGTGCCACTGCCTTCTGCCTGCTGTATTTGTGTAGGAAATGAGTTTAAAAATATTAAGTATGTAATTATATATATATGTGAAGACAACCTAGATATGAAGTTAACAAATAAGGTGAAAATCTATACATTAAAAAACAGAAAACATTGGTTAAGGAAATTAAAACTAATCCAAAGAAATGAAAAGATCTCTTATGTTAATGATGTGAAACTATGTAGTTTACACAACCACTGTACACAAGGGAATCTGCATTTAGTGTGATTCATGTCAAAATACATATGAGATTTTTCCATTAAATAGAACAAATAATCTCAAAATTTATATGTAACCACAAAGATTATGGGTTGCTAAAGTAATCTTGAAAAAGAGTATTAAATGTAATGGTGTAAATTTCTCTGATTTTAAACAGTCCTACAAAGCTTTAGTAATTAAAACAACATGATACTGGCTCAAAAAGAGACACCAATTAATAGAAGAGAATAGGGAAACTAGATATAATCCCTCATACTTATGATCAATTAACCCATGAAAAAGAATGCCAGAGTATAAAATGAAGAAAAGACATTGTCCTCAAAAATTAGTGCTGGGGAGATTGAACATTGAAAAGATATATTAGAATATTTTCTCACATTGTATACAATCCATGAGCACAGAATATCTTTATATTTAATTTATTTACTTATTTTTCTTGCACCTGTAATATATAGATCTATGTTTAGATCTTTTATTTCACTTACCAAATGTATTCCTATTTTATTCTTTTTGGTATAAATTTACACACAAGTGTTTTCCTAATTTCTCTTTCTGATAATGTGTTGTTACTATATAAAAATGCAACCGATATTTGTATATTGACTTTGTATTCTGCAAGTTTACTAAGTTTGTTCATTATTACTAACAATCCCTGGAGGAGTCTATGGAGTTTTCTATCTATATATAATTAAGTCAACTATAAATACTTTCCTGCTTTATTACAAGTTGGATACCTTCTATATTTTTTCTTGACTAGCTGTTCTGGCTAGGACTTCTAGTAGTGTAACTTAGGACTTGTGAAAATGAGCTACTTTTTCTTATTACTGGACCAGAGGAAAGCGTTCCTGTATGTTAACATTGAACATGAAGTTAGTCGTGGGTTTTTCATATATGGCTTATTTAATCTTTAGTTATAGTCTATCTAGAGCGAATTTGTAAATAATATTTTTATAAAAATGTTAAGATCGCATTTGTCAATAATTTTCCTACATTTATTGAAATTGTTATTTTTCATTTCTTTGTTTTATAAGGGATGTTATCACATATATAAATTTGCATATGTTAAATAATATTTATGAATCAGGACTAAATCCAACTTAACTATAGTTTATAATACTTATATAATGCCATGAATTCAGCTTGTTAATGTTTATTTAGAATGGAATTTACAGATACTGAAGGAAAAATTTACATTGCTGCTTGATTTTACATTTATTTATTTAAAAATATTATCTCTCATTTTGAATTTGTCTTATCCTTAATGGAATTTATTTGTAAATAAATAATATAACTTTTGGTAGAAATGGATTTACTACAGCTAATTGATACAGAACATAGCTATGATTTACAATTAGTGAACAAAACACTTGCCTTAAAATGCCGTATTATACAAAAAATGCCAACTGTTTCAGGACTGAGAAACATATTGCTTCCTAAAATGCATTACATGTTCTTTCCCACCCCAACCCACATATACTGTAATTTCTGTTTTTTGATTTCTTGTTTGTCCCTTAATGGAGGCACTGCTTATTGAACCCAGGATCTTGTGCATAAGTGTATTTATCGACAACATTTTGGAACACATAAAAGAAGCCACATGAGTATGGATCATAAAAATGACAGGAAAATTTATTCCTTCTAGGGAATGAAAAACCTCTGACTGAAAGAATGGCAAAAACAAACATTTGTAAATATACAATAAAATTGTCTCTTTTGTAATTTTTATTGTAGAATATTCAATAACATTTGTTTTACTTATAGCACTGAATTAAAATTTAAATCAAAATTTCCCCCTTTGGGATTTCAAAAATTTGATTCATTATTTTACTTTAATATTATTTTATAAATATTTAACATTAATATATAAACATACCAAATAAACTGATATTTATTCTTCCCATGTTTTGTATATAGATCTACTTAGTGTAAAGTACAGAGATAAATACCTACTTCCATTTCCAAACACAATTATGTTTCACTTTAATAACAAATGATCATGAAATAGTTATACATTTTCTGTACAGGTTTTACACAAATTTCACTTTAGATTCCAAAACTTTAAAATTATTTTATATATTTTTTGCCTTATTTATACTCTGTTCACAAATGTTGTAAAAATTTGCATACAAAAGTAAGGAGATAGGTTTTATTTCATAGACCCCAAAATTAAATTATTTAAAAAGATTTTGTGGGGATAATATTTGCAGATCACACTATAAAAATAGCATCCCATATGTTTCATTTTAACTAGATGAATGAGAAGTAAACACTGGCTGAATGTTACACTTGAGTGGCTAGGAGACCAGGCGTTTTGTGATGACACAGCGACTCAGTTTGAGAACCATTGTGATGGCCTATCAGTTTATCTGTGCAGGACTGCCAAAGCAGCATCTGAAGCTGCAGTGCTCAAAATCATGCAGATTAGAAAAGTAGCTGTTGAAAAAGTTATTTGAGATGGCACATGTTTCTTCAGAAATTCAAGATGTGTCTCCTAAAGATGGACCAACTGGTTAAGGAAAATTCGGTAGATCTCTATTGTGTGATCACTCTCTGGGGACGTGGACTTGAGGTCTATGACTGAAGAAAATGCTTTTCAGACTTTGTCTGAAGAATCCTTGATAAAAAGTCCATGTTACACACATTGTGTCTCTGAACCAGATGAAGATAATGATTTTCGTTCTCTGACATTTCCAAGAAAACTCTGCAAAATGGCTGGGAGTGACCAATATAAATCCATCTGGTGGTATGATAATGGAACATTCATAGTGATTGATGAAGATGTCTTTAAGAAGGAAGTTTTTTTAAGAAAGGCCCCTTTCAGAATATTTGAAACTGGAAATATGAAAAGTTTAGTTAGACAGCTTGACTTTATTGGTTTAGAAAAGTGCAGCAAAATTTTCAAAGTTCTGCTCATCTAGCTGATTTTCTGGCAGAAAAAAAGAAGTCTCTGTTTTAAGCATGGTATTCAGAAATTTTAGTTAGCACTTGGTAACTTATAAGTAAAATTTTATTTTCTACATCAGTCTATGGTAATATACATGTAAAGCTATATTTTGAAAATTGTATAAAACTACTAAGGCTAAATTTCTTTATTTTTTTCCAAAAATGAGGACAGTGACTTAAGTATTCAAGATTATGAGAAACTCTGCTTGCAACTATGAATGTTATCAGAAATCTAAATAAAGGTATTAAAGCTGCTTGTGAGAAGTGGCATTCACTATTATTGCAAATGCTTACTTCTTAAATTTGATGACTATACTACTTAAATGTGTATATTACAAATAAGGAATTCCAAAAAAAGAGTCAGTAATGTTCATATTTTCATCATATTTTCTTTGCATTGTAAATGTGAAATCTGATATTTTATAGGTTAGGCTTATTGTAGTCCTGTATTTTGGTTTAAAATATAACTAAAATTTTACTCTTTGGTTGTAGCTGCAGTTCTACCATAATCCAAATTTAAAACGAGGCTTTCCCCAGGTTTAATGAGAATAAAAGAAGAGTTGGGGTTCAAAATTCCTCTCTGGTATCTTATTGGCTGAAGATTTCAACAAGAAGCACTTTAAAGCAGCGGGTAATGTGGATAGTCATAATTCTGGTTTTGTGGCTGACAGTAGTGGAGAAAGTGCATTTTTACCTTTTGACAATTAAACATGCCTCTAATAAGGAAGCCCTCTACTAGCCACATAATTGGTGATACAACTACCCCGATCAGAGGTGATTTTTCTCCTCCATCATCAAGGTCATTTAGACTACCAGCAAAAATTGCAGTGGATCAAAATGCTATTTTAAATCAGTTGAACATTGTCCATGGGCACTCTCAAAGCAGCTACACTGAAGGAAATGGCCGTGTTGTGAATTTCATTTCAACTACAACTTCTACTTCTCAGTACAGCATCTTGTCTCCCATACAGAGTAATTATTATGGACTGATTGTGGAGACTTCTACTTTTCCAAATAGATATCACAACATATCAGCCAATGAAGGTCGTTTTACTAAACTTCAACCAGGAAAAAACACACGGTTCCCAGTGTCAGTGACAGCTGATAAATCAGCTACCTCTCTTTCAAGGCTAACTCATCAGCCATCTCCAGTTTATGAACGTCATCCTAAATACAACTGATCTACCAGAGGACAACCAGATTATGCAGGATAACAAAGATTAAAATTGATGTTGGCAAATGTCAACAAATATCTGCAATTTTCTTATTTGAACAATAAACATAGATGTGTACCTTTATTTAACTTATTTTTTAAATAGATTTAAGAGTTAAATGGGAGACTAAGTTAACATTTAAAGAAAAAAGATATATTTGAATGACATGATCTTTTGATGGAACAATATGTGAGTAAATTTTAATAATTTCTTGTAAGGAGGAAAAGAAAGTGGAAGAATTTGGAAAAAGACTAAAACATGGAGAGGGGAAAAGTACTAAGTGGTTTCTGGTTCATACTGGAAAGTATGAAAAGTGTTAAGTTAGGATAGGTTGGAACAGGAGATAAATGCAGGAACTGGCCAAGGGATCATGGTCTCTATTTTGTCATCCCGGAATCATAAAGTTCACATGATATAGTCTCAGATGGCAAATTCAGATGTGGTAGAATTTAAGAAGTAATTTTACCTATGATCTTCTTTGGGCTGTTCTCAAAGCATTCCAATTGGTGCTTTAATTCCCTGCCCTCAAGAGTCTACACTATATTTTCTAGTCAATACTTTATGTTGCTTTTACGTTCCAGCCAAAGACAAGTTTATGTCCTCAGGGTGGCACTTAACGCCATTCCAACTCTAATCCCACAAACTCAACTTAGTTTAGTGATTTCTTTATAAACCTGGCAACTGTCTACGTTGGCATATCTTTGTGTTTCACTGAATCTGGAGATATATCCAGGCAAATGATTGTCAGCTATGTTAGCTCCAACCTCAACACTTTTACTCCAGCTCATCCTTGGACTTTGGGTGTCCTCCTTTAACCTTCAAAGACTTTCCCAGTCTCAGAACAGAATCCACCTCCTCCAGATGTATTCTGTGTATTCCCCTTTCCTTGTCTAACTTGGATACCAGCACAGTAAGCACAGCACATGCCACAGGATTCATCTCAGAATTAAGTGAATGAAAAATACATGTTGACTTTAAGCAAAATCTACTTTCCTGAAACAACAAAACTCTCATGGTTTTCAAACTATTTCATTATGGTCTTTACTCTGAACCAAAGACTATATCTTTTATAGCCCAAGGAATAGTCACTCAAGAAAGTAAGTGGAGTTAGGTACAGGAGACAAAGAAGTATTTTCTTCTTAATTCATTCCTCCAGAGGACTAAAGCATTCCATTCTCATTTGCTGGATTTTTTTCCTGTGTCTTCATCACCCACCCACCCCAAAAGAGTTAATTCTCTTCCCCATAATATTAATTATACTGCCTTATGATTAATTTACTTCTTAGAATCAGAGATTTGTCCAGAAGAGACAGTGCCATTGCAAACATTTAATGTAGGTTTATACATCCCACATAACTTGTGCCCCTTCTAACCTTCACAAAGTAAGTATCTAAGTGGTACTCACCCCTTGGTTGGGATGGTGGTATTCATTATCCAAATTGCAATCTAAAATGTGTGGACTAGAAGGAGGTGAGGGTGGCAGAATTAAAAATTTGTCCAACTGCAAGAATACCAAATTTCTGCAGATATTAGGAAATATAAAATATTCACGGAAGACTTTGACTATTTCCCATAAATTTAAAATAAAAGGTGAAGCATTTTCAGAATGTGAAATGCCCTGAAATGCTGGAAAATTTGTAGGCAAGGTCAGGGAGCCTAAGGCTTCTGCTCACAATGATGCAGCTAGTGTCAGCTGATAAGATTGTAATGGCAAAATTGAGTCCTGAAAATGTGTCACCATTTGTGAAGAAAGCCTTTGATTATCTGGAGAATCGGCAAATCGGCCAGGGAAAGCTCTAACAACATCCCACCAATATGATGTTTACCAAGAGAAGAAAAGTGCCCACTTGCAGCCGGAGAAATGTGTCTGGAGAGCAGTGGTTGTTCCTACAACAGAAACATCAAGCTTTTAAGTTTGTCAGCTGAACTCAGATGGTGGCTATCTTCTTACTTACATTAGCAGTCTGGGGTTGAGATACACTGCTTCAGCAGCTAGTTTCCATCTCTCTTATCAGACAGTGGGTCTTACCGTGATCATCTTAACAAGGTTCTATAGTGATAAGTCAGAAGCTACACTTTATTTTCAAAATTAGAAATTCTAAGGAAGAATATTATTTGATTGTCCATCTGTAGTTTTCTACCTGGGAAAATCTAGACTACTGGCAAAAGTACAAAAGTTGGCTGGTGATTTGAAAACTGCTCTCTGAGCTCTTCCCACTGAATTCTTCCCACTAAATACTACAAATCTGTCTACCACTGTGTGTGTGTGTGAAAATGGATTGTTAAGCAGTATCAAAGTTTGTCTTAGTTGAGTCATCAGTGAATTATTCCTCTGCAACTTTCAGAATCTCTGTGAATTAAGAGTTTCATTGAGCCACCAGATTTTCTTCAGATTAGGGAGAGGTAGATTATATTTCTCCCAGTATGCTAATTGTTACCTGTTCATTGAATCCCTAGCTGATGCTAGGGCCAAACCACTGAACCCTTGAATTGGACTGAGGCATACAAATTCTACAGCCCCCAGAGCCCAGCACTGGACTGTGTCTCCTTTTTAATTTAAGCTTATGTCTAGGTTTTTTCTTTTACTCCTCATTGTTGACACAACTTATTTTGGCTTTGAACACCTGTTGACTACTTTATAGAGACTAAAGCACTGACTTATTCCCGTTCAAGTTGAAATTGCAATAAACTTTTTTCCTTGTACTACTTGGAATATAGTGTACATAGTCATTATTTTGAAAGCAGTCCTCAGTCCTAATAATGCAGAACCTTTACACTTCTTTACACAGCACGTGAGCAAGAATGTTTGTTGCCTATCTCAGGGATTATACTCACATACCATAATGAAACCATGAGAAAACACAACATTGTTATCCAAAATCAAGTCTTTGTCAGTATTGCATTTCCATTGCAAAACAGTTAAGAAATCTAGGAGTTCTGAGATTTTACCATGCTGAGAATTTTACAAACCAAGCATGTTCATTTCTTACAGATGGTGTTGGGGAAATGAGACTATTGGTCAGAGACAGTGAACTTTATCACTCACAGTAAGAGCAGCCAGTTTTAAATTTGTATCCATTCACTAATCTCAGATGAATACACAGAGTGAAATTTTGATGCCTACAGAAACAATGGGCTGTTAACATGAAGAAAGTTTAAGCATGGTAAAACACTAATTTTATTAGTATCTTTATGTATAATCTATTAGAATCACATATTTATTAGTATCTTTACGTAGGATAAGTATATCATGATCCAAGTTTTACTTGCTGCAAAAACAGCCATGAAAAATGACATGGGAAAATATGATCATTGATTTTCCATTTTTACTTCCGCTTTTATTTGCATATAATTGGCATAAAACACTGTGTAAGTTTAAGTGCACAGGATAGTGATTTGATTTATAAGTATCAAGAAATAAATATCATAGCAACTTTAGGGAGAATTCATTGTCTCATTTAGATACAGTTTTAAAGAAATACAATTTGTATTTTGGTTGTGATGAGAAACCTTATGTTCTACTCTCTTAACAACATTCATATAGAACATAAAACAGTATTAAGTGTAATTTTCATGTTACTACAGGGCATCCCTAGAACACGATTATTTTACGGCTGGAGGTTTGTAGCTTTTGAGTGCATTAATCAAATTCTCCTTTCCCCATCCCTGACTCTGTTAACTACAAATCTGTTTTTTTTTCTATAAGTGTGTTTGTTTGTTTTTGAAGTGTACTTTAATCTATAACTCTGTGTTAGTTTCTCTTACATAACATACTGTTTACTATATTTAATACATTTCAAACTGATCACAAGAATAAATCTAGTTATCATATGTTGCTATTTAAATATATTTCATTGTTTTTGACTACACCCCACACAGTACATTATTCTTCCTGACTCATTTAATTTGGAACTGTAAAATTTTCTCTCTTAATTATCCTCAACTCTTTGTTTTTCTTCACCACATTTCCCTCCTTCTTGTGAGCAACATGTTTCTTTCTATATCTATAACTCCATTTCTGTTTTGTTATGTTCATTTGTTTAAATACCAAATATGAGTAAAACCATTGTGCATTTGTGATTCTCTGTCTCACTTATTTCACATATCATATTACCCTCTTGATCTACCCATTTGTTGCAAATGACAAGAACTTATTCTCTTTAGAGCTGACTAATAACCCATTGTATTTTCATCTGTGTGTGTGCATATATATAAATATACATATATATATATGTTTCAGGTGTGTATATATATATTAATATAGATAATTCTGTAGTTATTAGATGGGTAGATATATATACTATAAACACACATCTTCTTTATCCATCATCTATTAATGAGCAATTATTTTGCTTCTATAGCCTGGCTATTGTAAATAATGCCACAGAGAATATAGGGTTGAATTTATCTTTTCTGATTTGTGTTTTTATTTTCTTGGTATAATTATGTAGATATGGAAATATTGATTCATATTTCATTTTTAATTTTTAGATAAAACCCCATTCTGTTTTCCACAGTGGCTGCACAAGTTTACATTCACTCAAGTAGTGCAGCAGGGTGCTTTTACTTACATCCTCACCAATATTTATATTTGTTAACTTTTTGATCATAGTCATTCTGACAGGAGTGACATAATATCTCATTGTGTTTTGGACTTGCTTTTTTCTGATGGTTAGTGATGTTGACCATTTTCATTTGCCTGTTGATTACCTTTCCCCCACTGTATATTCATTTTTTTGTTATATACCTAATGACCATAACTGTCTGATTTCATTTTTAGGCATTCTGTTGAGTTCCATTTTTCTATTTGTTCTGTGCCACTACCATATTCATTACTGTAGCTTTGTATTATAGTTTAAAATCAGGGACAGTGATACATCCTCTTTGTTCTTTGTCAAAGTTCTTTGTGTTTTAGTTTGTTCGTTTTCTTTTCTTTTCTTTGTTTTTAGTGATTTCAACTCTTTTGTGTTTACATGTAAATTTAATAATTATTTTTTGTAAGTGTCTGAAAATGCCATTTGTATTTTGATAGGCACTGAATTTAATTTGTGTATTTTCTTGTCTTGTACTGTCATTTAAATAATATTTTCTTTCTCATCTATGAACAAAGTATGTCCTTTTACCTGTTTGCATCATTTTCAATTTCTGTTATACATCTTTTATAGTTTTCTGAGTACAGGTCTTTTACCTCCTTAGTTGGATAGATTTCTTGATTTTTTTTTATAATTCAACTGTAAATGAGACAGTTCCCTCAATTTCTCTATCTGTTAGCTTGTTGTTAGTGTGTAGAAATGCAAGATTTATGTATGTTAATTTTACATTCTGAAATTTTACCAAATGCTTTGAATAGCCCTTGTAGTGTTGTGGCATCTCCTTTAGGATTTCAGTTTAAAGTATTTCATCTGCAAACACATTCTTTTATTCCTTTTCTGAAATAGCTATATTTAATTTACTTTTATTTTGGATAGCTATGTCTAGAATTTCCAATACGATACTGAATATCAGTGGTAAGAGTGATCATTCTTGCCTTCTTCCTTCTCATACAGCAGATGATTTCAGCTTTAAATCAGTGAGTGTCATGTTAGATGAGTTCTTGTCATATGCGGCTTTAAATGTTTTGAGGTATGTTTCCTCATACCCATTTTGAGGAGAAATATAATCGTAAATAGATACTGAATTTGTCAAAACATTTTATAACCCTTTTGAGGTGACCATATAATTTTTATTTTTCAATTTGTTAGTTTGGTGTATCATATTGATTAATTTGTGGGTAATGAATCACTTTTGTATGCCTGGGATAAAAGGGACTTAATCATACTGCACACTCCTTTTAATGTATTGTTTACTTTGCTAAAATTTTTTGATGATTTTTGCATGTATGCTTATCAGTAGTATTTAAACTGTAATTTTATGAGGTATTTGATCCTGTTTTAGTAGTAGTGTGATACAGAAATGAGGGGTAGGAAGCCTTTCTTCCTCTGCAAATTTTTGGAATTCTCTTAGATGTATTCGTGATAGCTCTTCTCTAAAAGTTTGGCAGAAGTCACCTGTGAACCTGTTTAGGCCTGGAATTTTACTTCTTGGGAGATTTTGTTTAATTACTTATTCAATTTCATTAGTGATAATCTGTTAATATTTTCTATTTCTCATTCCATTCTGGAGATTCCGTCTTTCTAAGAAATTGTCTATTTCTTCCAGGGATTCCATTTTAATTGGCATATAATTTGTTGTATCATCTTATGATCCTTTGTGTTACTTTGAAATAAGCTGTAACTTCTCATTTATTTTGGAGCTTTTTAATCTGTACTCAATTTTTGCTCATGAGTCTCGTTAAAGTTTATCAGTTTTATTTATCTTTTAAAGGCCATTATATAGTTTGTTTAGATGTTTCTATTTTTAATCTTTATTTTATGTATTTATGTTCCTACTTTTCAGCTGTCTTTCTTTCTACTAAAAAGTTTGTTTATTATTTTGCTACATCTTTTCTTTGTAAGATTATGTTATGAGAGAGGTGTTTCTTATTTGTATAAGTGTATTGTTTAGCTATAAGCATCCATATTAATACTGCTTTTGCCATATCACATGGACTTTGTTTTTCTTGTTATATTTCTTTATGTATTTTTTCTTTGATTTATGCAGCAATTCATTGGTTGTTAAATATTGTATGATTTATCCTCCACACTTTACAATTTTTCTCAGGTTTTCTTCTTTTAGTAAATTTCTGTTCTCTGAGAATCTGTATGTTTCTTCACAAAACAAGGAGAAAAATAATAAAATTTATACTATATTCTGCAAGATCCAAATTTTCTAAAGTTATCTTTGAAAAATAAACAAAGCTGTGGACATTGTCCTCCCTGACTTTAGAACATAATACAAAGCTACAGTA
Organism: Vicugna pacos; assembly: GCF_048564905.1. Lineage (NCBI taxonomy): Eukaryota > Metazoa > Chordata > Mammalia > Artiodactyla > Camelidae > Vicugna > Vicugna pacos. The sequence goes on along the minus strand of NW_027328741.1, from coordinate 17,887,115 downwards.
ATCAAAACATCAAAATAAATCACTAAAAGAGTCACATAGATCAATGGAACAAAATAAAGAGTCCTAAAATAAACCCACACACATAAGGTCAATTAGTCTACAATGCAGGGGGCAAGAGTATAGAATGGAGAAAAGGCAGTCTCTTCAAAAAGTAGTTCTGGGAAAACTGGACATTACATGTAAAAGGTAGATGTAAGAGCACTTCCTTACATAGTATACAAAATAAAACAGAAATGGATTAATTTCTTAAATGTAAAACCAGAAACTGTTCAATTTCTGAACAAGAACAGGACCAGAAATGCTTTTGTAATAAATCATAGCAATATTTATTTTTGATGTATCTCCTAAGTTAAAAAAAATGAAAACTAACAATAACCATTTTTAATTATAGTGAGGAAAAAATAGATGTACAATGTGATACAGTGATTCCACTTCTTATATAAGTGTGAAATGCAAAATCTTTTGCAGAGCAAAGGAAACCTTCAGCAAGACTTATGACAACACATAGAATGGAAGGAAGAGTTTCAGACTATGAAATGAGCAAGGTGTTAATATCCATAATGTATATATAGCATATTAGATTCATTATTTAAAAATCAAATACCCCAACTTAATAACAGTTGAAGGATCTTCATAGAAATTTTTCAAAACAGACATGTGGATGATTTTCATGCACATAAAAAGAAACATAACATTGCTATTCGTTAGGAAAACAAATCAAAACCAGAATGAAGTATAATCTCACAGCATCCAAAATGGCTAATAAAAATTCTTCAAATGACAAACATTAATATGAATGTTGATAAAATGGAACCCAAGTACACTGTTGGTGGAAATATAAATTGATGCATCCACTATTATAAAAGTGTGGACAGTGCAAAGAAAACTAGAAATAGAAACATTATATGTTGCAGCAATTCCAGTTTTTGTTATAAATCTGAAAAAAATGAAAACATTATTTTTAAAGGGTATATAACCCCCAATGTCCTTAACATCATCATTTATAATAGCCAAGGTTAGAAGCACAAATCAACTGCCCATCAATAGATGATTGGCTGAAGTAGATATGCGATATAGATAACATAATAAATACTTAGTCATTGTCATATCAAAAAATAAAATTCTACCATTTGGTACAATGTGACTGGACCCAGATATTCTTTCACATAGCAAAATAAGTCATACAGAGAAAAACAATCTACGTTACCACTTTCATGAGGAAACTAAATATATAAGAGAAATAATCATAAAAAAAACAGAAACAGAATCACATATATAAGTTTAGTGTACCAAGTAGTGGTTTCCACTGGGGACACGGAAGGAGGATGGTGAAGACAGAAATATGCAAGCTACTACTTACAAATTATAGAACCAACAGTGCTATATTTACAGCACAGAAAAATATTTTCATAATTTAACTGATTTTAAAGAAATTATAGGCATATATTATACTAAAATGTGCATGCATGTGGGAAAAACTTTGAAGAAAAGAACCCAGGAAAATCAAAATATTTTGAAGTACTCTGATATTAAGGGAGCTGATTTGTTCACTTTCTTTACTGTTCTTATAATGTCCTTAGTAGAATTTAAGCTTTTAAATGAACAAGTTAATACTTTGGAAAAAGTGACTTAAGTTTAAACTATTTCTGTCTCTCCCCTTAAATCTACAGTCAGTGAAACTTTCACATCTGAACAAAATAACTACAACACAGAACAATACTCCAGAACACCTGTGTGAAGCTGAAGTTTGGTGGGCTAAAGCACATAAAGGTGGCTGACCTGAGGGAAGAGCAGAGTTGGTGCCTGTGACCATGGCCGACTTACTAGGGTAACTGAGCCCACAGTTTCAGATTACCCAGTAGAAACAGGGTCTCAGTGGTTCACAGAGATTCAGCCTCCATCTGCACCAGTATCCATGGTCACAGGTAACTAGGAGGGAACCAAAATGCAGACAGAATTTCCAACATTTTGACACTCAGACATTCATGACACTCTCCCTACTTCCCATTCACAGTGGTGGAGACAAGATACCTTGAAACACTGGACATGACAAAGGCACTTGCCTGATTCCAACTACCCACCTGTTTTTACACCTTTCCTCAATGTGTGCGCTGTGTCTTAAGGGATATCAGATAAAAGGAAGGATTCACCAGCCCAGTGACAAAAGTGGCATTAACTACCAGATTTGTCTAAGAAGTGACAATGTAAGCAATCTTTTATCCAGACAGTAGCGATTGGAAAGTGCCATTTTGAAATATTATCAGAGGTAGCTCAGGTAAGTAAAACCAAATATTGTGCAATATTTCAAACTACCAGAAAACAAAAGCAAGGACTCCAAATCCCAATCTGCTTTTTAGTGTCATCAGAGCAATAAATTACCAGGACCATGACTAATCACAGTAACATTATAGGGCATGCACACACACAGATACACACACACAGACACCAACACAGACACAGACACACATGCACAGGCAAATGTACACACACACACACACACACACAATATCAACCCTGCAGCAAACAATCTTAACATCATGGAATATTGCCGTATAACTAAAAGAGAATCCAAAGAGATGTCATACAGACACTCAGTACAAGAAACAAAACTCAGACAGCAGTTTAGTGAGCTCAGGAATAAAATAAATGATGATAAGGTATACATTATCTAAGAGACTGAAACTATGAAACAACCAAACATTATTGGAGGACCAGATGAACTTAATAAATGATATGAAGAATGCAACAGAAAGCATTGAAAGAAGACTGTCTTGTGGAAGTGAGATTTGCAAACTCACCAATACAAAACAAGAAATGATAGGAGAGAGAAGAGATGCATGATATTAAAAAGTGAGGAAATTCTACAATAGCCATCAGAGTTCTTCAGGAAGTGCACATTAGAGTGAAATCCTGGAGGGAGAAGAAATTTAGAAGGCAGCTGATGGTTTATTAAAGTTATAATAGTTGATAACTTCCTGAATCTGGGTAAGGAACTGATATACAATTCTGTGAGCCAACAAAACACCAATAAATTTAAGACAATGAGACCTCCTTCAAGATATGTCATATGCAATTTGGGAAGTCAATGCCAGAGTAAAATTTTAACAGCAGCCAAAAAATGGTATGCTAATCTTCATAGGAAACCACATTAGGCTATCAGCAGATTGCTGAGCAGAAAACATACACCAAGGGTAATTAAAATGACATTTTCAAAATACTGAAATAAATCTCTCACCCAAGAATACTCTACCATGCACAGTTATCACTTAGATGTAAAGTGAAAATAAAGTCTTTACCAGACAAAGAAACCTGAATGAGATGTTAAAAAAAAAACTGAGACAACATAAAAGAGGTTCAGAAAAGAGCTTTTCTAAGAAAATTAAAATGGCAAATATACACCAAACGTTGATCAAAATACTAAGCAGAGACCACAAGAAGGTTGCAACAGTTTCTTTGGGTATGTTTTTAAATGCTACTATTCTATATGAATTAAGGAGATAAAAACAGTAATTCACTTGCAATAAATATAGGTACATCAAATTGGTAACATGTTCATAACAGAAAGAGACATAATTTGAGTCAGTAATCATAAAATGTAAAGAGTAAAAATAAAACAATAATAAGGAAGATGATATCAGCGGAAAAAGGACTAAATTTTACGTAAGATGTTTTATTTCTACTTGAAGTACAGTAGATGTACTATATTGTGTAGTTTCAGATGTACAGCATAGTGATTCCAACCACATTTTAGATTATATTGCATTAAAAATTATTACAATTATTGTATCATAAAATTATTATGTTATTGTGTGTTATTCCCTTATCTATACAGATTATCCTTGTTGCTTAGCTGTTTATGTATACTACTTTTTACCTGTCAGCGTCATACCAATAAGTTGTCTTTCCCTTCCTCTTTGGTAAACATAAATTTTTTCCCATATCTTTCAGTCTGCTTCAGTCTTGTCTAACTAATCTCTCTATCTCTCTACCATGTCTCTATCAATCTATCTATCTATTTATATATCTATCTATGTATCTATCTCTCTATCTATCTATCCATCTATCTATCTATCAATCATCAATTATGTATCTATGCATCTATCCTTCCATATATCTATTTATCTGTCATCTATCAATAGATAGCTATAGATAGATATACACAGATATTTGTTATGCTTAAGATTCCACATATAGATTATATTATATTCTTTTGTCTTTGTCTAAGTTACTTCACTAAGCACAATATTTACTAAGTCCATTCATGATGCCGAAATAGCCATGTGTCATAATTTTTCATTGCTGAGTATTATTCCATTGCATATTTATAGCAATGTCATATCATCTTAAGTCCATAGTCTACTGTGGACACTTGGATTGCTTTCCTGTCTTGCATATTACAAAAAGTGCTGTTGTGAACATTGGTTCTTCTCAATTTAGGGTTTCTTCCTCGGATTTTTCCTAGGTCAGGTATTACTGTTTCATATGGTAGTCCTGTTTTAGTTTTTAAACAAATCTGAATACTGTTTTCCATAGAAGTTGTACCAATTTGCATATTTACCAAGAGTATACAATAAATTTGTTTCCTCCACATTGTCTCCAATAGTTTCTATTTGTAGACTTTTTGATAATAGCCATTTGACCAGTGTGAAGTGATAATTCATTGTGGTTTTGAACTGCTATTAACTAATACTTAGTAATGTTGAGCATTTTTATCACTTGCCTGTTACTCATCTGTATGTTTTCTTTGGAAGAATATTAACTAAGGTACTCTGCTCTTTTTTTGATTGGGTTTTTGTTTTTCACATTGAGTTGTGTAACCTAAATCCATGTTACATCTATTAACTTACATCTATTATCCCTTGGTCACTTGCATTATTTGCAAATATGTTCTCCAATTACACAGGCAGTGTTTTCATTTCATTCAAAGTATCCTTAGGTGTGCAGAAACGTTCAAGTTTACTTATGTCTCAATTGTTTATTTTTGCTTTTATTTCTTTGCCTTAGGAGAGTGATACAAGTAATTATTCCTATGATATATATCCAATAGTGTATTACCTATATACCCTTCTAGCAGTTTTAGAGTATCAGGTCTTACATTTAGGTCCTTAATACACTTGGACTTTATTTTTGTATATGATGTCAGGGAATGCTCTCATTTCACTGTTTTACAAATAGATGTATAGATTTCCCAACACCATCCATTGACAAGACTGTCTTTTTCCATTGTGTACTCTTGCCTCTTTTATCATTGATTCATTGCTCATAGGTGTGTGGAATTATTTCTAGGCTCTCTATCTGATTTTATTGATTATATCTCTGGGCCAATGCCATGCTGTTTTTATTACTGTAGCTTCGTAGTATAGTAAAGAATCCGGGATTTTTATACCCCATATTTGTTGTTTTTTCTCAGTATCATTTTGACAATTTTTAATGGTTTCATGTAGAACTTAGTTATTTATTTTCAAGTTATGTGGGAAATAGTACAGCTTCATAACAAGATTTGCACTAAATCTGTATGTTTCTTTGTGTAGTTCGGCCATGTTAACAATATTAACTCTTTCAAAACAAGACCACAAGACATCTTTCAATTTTTTGAATCATTTTTAATTTCTTTGTCAATGTTATTTTATTTTCATTTTTTAGACCTTTCATATATGTGGTTACATTTATTCCAAGATATTCGGGGGAATGGGATTTTAAATAGTATTGCTTTCAATGTCCATTTTAGAGTATCTCATGATTAACGTGTGGAAATGCAAGAGACAACTTTACATTAATCTTGCACTCTGCTCCCTTTTTGAAATTATTTATTGTTGATATTAGTCTGTGTGGAGCCATTAGGACTCTATGTAGATTGTTATGACATCAGTACTGGTGCCAATTTTGCCTCTTTCTTTCAATTTTGCATTTCTTTTTCTTCTTTTTCTTCCTTTTTCCTTTCTTCTTTTATTATGAACAGAAGTGCTGAGAGTGGGAATCCTTATCTTGTTCCCAAATTTACCCAGAAGGCTTTCAGCATTTCCCCTAACTATTATAAATTGTTATAAATGGCCTTTAGTATGTTGAGAGATGTTCCCATTATACTCTATTTCAGGAGAGTTTTGATCTAATGATTTTTCTGTGTGTATTGACATGCTCATGTGAATTTTGTCCTTCCTTTTTTAAATATGTGTCATGCTGATTAACTTGTGTATGTTGAACCATTCCTATGACCCTGGAAGTAATCCAACTGATCATCAATTATAATCTTTCTATGAATTGCTGGATTAATTTGTTGATGTTCTGTTGGGGTTTTTTAATGTATATTCATCAAGGATATTGGCTTTACAATTTCATTTCTTTTTTTGGTAGTGTCTTTGACTGGTTTTGTTATCATGGTATTTGTGGCCTCATAGAATAACTTTGGGAATTTTCCTTCCTAATACATTTTTTGAAATAGATGAGAGGAAATAGGTTTTAGTGAAGGCTTCCAGGCATTTTGTTCAAGGGGTGTTTTTAAGATTATAAATATTATTTAAATTATAGTGATTTCTCTTTTCAAGTTTTCAGTTTTCTTTTTATTCAGGGTTGCCCGGCTGTATGTTTCAAGAAATTTGTCCATTGCTTTAAGGTCTGCCAGTTGGTTGTCATGTAACTGCTCAGAGTGCTTACATAATCTTTGTTTGCATTTCTGTACAATCAGAAACTATTTCTAATATTTCATTTCTTATTTTGTATGGGTTGACCCTGTTTTTCTTGATAAGCCTGGCTAAATGCTTATCAATTTGTTAATATTTTTAAGAAAAATAAGCTTTTGATTTTATGAATTTTAATTTAATTTTTAATTTTTATTTTATTTAGTTTCAACCTAATCATTAAAGATTTATAATTCTACTGCTTTTGCATATTGTTTGCTCTTATTTCAAGTTATTTTGGGTGATAAGCTTTATCCTTTGTGTGAGGTTTTTCTTTTTCCTTGTAGAAGGCCTCAATTGTTGTAAACTTCCCTCTTATATTTCCCTTTACTGCATCCCATACATTTGATGAAGCTGTGTTTTCATTGTAATTTGTCTCCATGTATGATTTTATTACCTCTTTGATTTCATCACTGACCTCGTTTTATTTTATTTTTTAAAGGATGAGGTTTAATCTCATGTTTGTGCATTTCCTGTTCTTCTTTCTAGAGCTGATGCATAGTTTCATAATTTTGTGTATGGAAAAATACTTGCTGTAATCTGTATTTGTTTAAAGTCCCTGAGGCTCATTTCATGACATAATATGTGGTTAATTCCTTAGATAAAATCCTGTGCACACTTGAGAAGTTTATGTATTCTCCTTTTCTGATGCAGTGTCCAAAGTCTCAGTTAGATTCAAATGATTTAATATGTCATTAAAACCTCTGTTTCCTTACAGATATTCTTTTGAGATGATATGGCCATCAGAATAGTGAGGTGTTCAACTCATCTACTATTATTGTTTTATAATGAATTAATTCCTTCATGTCTACTAATATTTCTTTTTATAATTAGGATGTACGTTTTTGGGTGCATATATAATTTAATGAGTGTAATACTCAATTTTTATATTGAGCTCTTCTTCTTTACATAATCTCATATTTATCTTTCATTGTGGCCCTTATTTTAAAACGTATTTTGTATGAGTTGAGCATTGCAAACTGCACTTTCTTGTCATTTCCATGAAACATCTTTTCCATCTATTTACTGGTTGTGCTTATCTTCCACCATAAAGTGAGACTTTTTGTGGGGGAAACAAAGATGTTGGAGCAGAAGGATGCTCGTAGTTCACCCTTTCCCACAAATGTACCAAGACTCATATCCACAGACCTACTCAGCTAACCAGAGAAACTGCAGAACTCTGATAGTACATTGTCCTCTTCAAAAGATAACCATGCAAATAATCTGGTAAAAGAAAATGAAGAAAGAAAGACTAAAAGGCAAAACAGATTGGAACAAGTCCCACAGGGAGGGAGCAGCAAAGAAGGCCTTGTGCTCATTCACTGCGTCTCCCCTCTACAACTGCGAGTTTGACAGGATGGTGGGGGAGCCTTCAATAATTGGAACCCTATAGAGTGTAAGTTGAGTGACAGTACTAAGCTAAACAGGCACAGAGGATCCCTGTGACACCCAGCCCAAGAGGCATCCTGGCAGCTAGGGGCAGGGCCATGCTGCCCGAACTGGTTGGAAGATGAGGACGGTTGCACTGAGGCAGCCCAGGGGAATGGAGCAGGCTGTGTGCCATTGCTGTGGGTGCACAGGGCAGAACAACCTGGGCCCTACATTAAACAACAGGGCAGACTAGCCCTGGAGGGGAAAGGAATATTCCGAATCTCTGAAAATCCACAAAAGTATCTAGGACAAGAGAGCTGGGACTCAGACACAGCTACCATAGCCTCTGGTGCTTTGCACCCTGGCAGCAGTGAGAGCAAAACCTGCATTCACTCCTAAGGACTTAGCAGCGTCAAGAGCCAGATGGGGACTTGTCTACAGCCTGAGGCTGATAAGATCTTTCTGTCCTTTTTTCTCAGAGAACTTGCTCTGCCAAGGCAAACAAGGATCTGGGTTTTGGCCCAGACCAGTGACACGGCACATAGAATTGGAGAGACCAGCACCCTAAGGGGGCTGATGGCCTGCCAAATTTTGGGCTGGAACACAGCCCCTGACCATGTGGCTGGGAGAGGGCTTGATGACCACTTGTGCTTGGTTAGTCTGAAACATGTGACTGAGGCATCAGTCAGGGCAGTGACAAGACAGCCCACAGTAAAGAGAGCTGCTCCAGAACCAGTGTTGGGAGTAGGAGTGATCTGCTTGCCGACAGGCCCTGGGAGCTGCACAAATGAGGGCTCCAATAGAGGGCCTCTGGAAAAAGCAAGTTGAGATTCCAAAACAGGATGAATACAGGAAGAGTTCACATTAAAAGTACACAGTCTCCAGGACAAACTGACCACCACTTTGTTTTAATCTGTTTTTACCTGTTTCATTTTCTATTAGCCTCTTAATTTTTACTTCTTAGGGAATTATATATACCCCGTTTTAAATTGAATTGAAATTTTTTAAAAATATTTTTATCATTATTATTTTTCAAATCTCTGCTTCAACTTGATCTTCTATTATGTATTATACAATGTCTTCAAACAATTATTTCCACTTCTTAAAAATTCTTTGTCTCACTCTCTCTTTTTTCTCTATTTAAGTTGTAATACTACAAAGGAATTAGGTAGATAAACTCCTTTAGGACCACAGTAGATAACTGATACTCCATAAACCACAGTGCCAGAGAGGTAGGAGCAAGATGAAGAAGCAGACAAACCATTCCCAATTAAAAGAATAAGAGAAACCCCCTGAAAGAATGATCAGTGAAATAGATATCAATTGCATATTAGATCCAGATTTCAAAAGAGGAGTGATCAAATTACTGAAGGAAATAAAAGATACTGTTCAGAGATATAAAATATATTAAAAATGATATGGAAGCTCTAAAGAAGAACCGAGTAGAATAGGTAAACCCATTGACTGAGATGAGGAATGATCTAAAGTGGTCACAAAGCTGGCTAGATAAGGCAGAGTATGAATTAGTGACCTAGAAGACAGGACAATAGAAAGCAACCAATCAGAAGAGCTACAAGAGAAACAACGGGAAACAAATGGAAAAAGCATAAGAGACCTATGGGATAATAGAAAACATGCCAAAATTGGCATGATAAAATTCCAAGAAGGGGAGGAAATATCAAAGGTGATTGCAAAGGTGTTTGGAGAAATCATGACTGAGAACTTCCAAACTTAAAGAAGGAATCAGATATCTAATTACAGGAAGCTCAGAATGTCCCAACAGGAAGAATTCAAATAAACCCACACCAAGACATATAATTAAGATGGCCAGAGTCAAAGATAAAGAAATGATCCTAAAGGCAGCAAGAGAATAGCAAAGAGTGAGTTACAAGTGAATCCCCATGAGGCTCACAGCTGATTTCACAACACAAATACTACAGAACAGAAGGGAGTGGAAAGATATATTCAAAGTCCTGAATGAAATAAATGATATACACTAGGATACTTTAAACAGAAAGGCTATCCTCTACAGTTTAAGGAGACATAAAAAATTTCACAGACAAGAAAAAACTACAAGAGTTTAGCAACAGTAGACCCATGCTAAAAGAAATATTGAAAAGTCTACTCTAAAAAGAAAAGCAGTAGGATGCTACAGAATAGTGAATCTCACAGCTGGATAGGTGATAACTCATGAACTAGAAATAAAATAAACACAAAATTTGAAAACAAGACATACAATACATTGAGAGTGGGAAATGGAGGCAGGAAAATAGGAAGTTTTTTGGGAGGGTCTTTCTTTTTAAAGTATTTTGTTCTCAGTAGGATGGTTTTGAGATCATGTTACTATCAGTTTAATATAATCAGTTGTACTAATAGTCTAATTGACTTATTTTAAAGGGTAAAAACAAGACAAAAACATATTCAGGGAGTCACTAAATCTAAATAAATTTCATGATAATACAAAGGAAAATGACCAAACCAAAAAAGGAAGATGAAATGAACAAAGAGGGGATAGCAAATCAACTGCAAAGATAAGGTCAAAATGGCAATAAACACAAACATATCATCGATTATTGTAAATGTTAATGGACTAAATGCTCCAGTCAATGTCATTTAGTGGCAGGCTGGATAATAAAGCAAGAAACTTCAACATGCTGCATACAAGAGACCCTCTTCAGCGGGAAGGAAACATATAGATTGAGAGTGAAAGGTTGGAAAAGGGTATTCCATACAAATGGAAAAGCCAAAATATCAGGTGTTGCAGAACTGACTTCATAGAAAATAGTCTTTAAACCAAAGGCCATAAAGAAAGATAAGGAAGGACATTTTATAATGATTGAATGAGTGATAAAAGACCAGGATAGCACAAACGTTAGTACATATGCACCAAATAGAGGACTACCTAAGTACATGAAATTATTACTAACAGATAAAAAAGGGGATAGTGATGGGAATGTAATCATAGTTGGAGATTTCAACACTGCATTAACAACACTGGAAAATCATCGAGATAGAAAATAAATTAGGCAACAGAGAAGTTAAATAATACAATAGAAATATTACACTTGGTGGAAATTTTCAGAGCATTGCACCCCCCACAAAATAGCATATACATTCTTTTCAAGTGCACATGGGATATTTTCCAGGATTCATGAAATACTTGGGCCCAAAAGAAACCTCAGCAACATTAAGAAGATAGGAATTACCTCAAGCGTCTTTATTGAACACAATGCCATCAAGCTAGAAATCATCAACAGAGAAACAAAGGAGAACAAATGGAAAACATGGGGATTAAACAATATGTTATTAAAAAACCTATGGATCAAAGAAGAAATCAAAGCTGAAATGAAAATGTACCTTGAGACAAAAAATGAAAGCCAAACCACACAAAATTTATGGGACACAGTAAAAGCAGGGTTGAGAGGGGAGTTTATAGTGATACAGGCCTTCCTCAAAAAAGAACAATCACAAATATACAATTTAACCCATCAGTAGAATGAACTAGAAAAAGAAGAACAAAAAACCCCAAAAGGCAGCAGAAGGAAGGAAATTATAAATATTGGGGAGGATATAAGTAAAATAGAGTTTAAAAAGACCATAGGAAAAAAAATCAACCAATCAAACGCTGATTTTTTGAAAAAGTAAGTAAAATAGTATACCTCTGGACAAACTCAAAAGGAAGAAAAGTGAGAGAGCACAAATTAGCAAAATAAGATATGAGAATGGAGAATATGCAACTAATAAAATAGAAATGCAGAATATCATACGAGAATATTATGAAAAGTATATTGAACCAAACTGGATAACCTAGAGGAGCTGGACAAGTTACTGGAAACATACTGTCCACCAAGACTGAATCAAGAAGAAACTGACCCCTTGAACATACAGAGCACTAGAAATGAAATCAAAATAGCAATATAAAACCTCCCTACAAATAACAGTCCAGGACCGGAAGGCTTTAATACGGAATTCTACCAAACATGCAAAGAAGAACTCATACCAGTCCTTCTCAAACTCTTCCAGAAGACTAAAAAGGAAGGAACACTCCCAAAGTCATTCAATGAAACCCCATTTACCCTGAAACCACAACCAGGCATAGACAATACCAAACAAGACAATTATAAGCCAATATCCCTGATGAACACATATGCCAATATCTTCACAAAAATAGTAGCGAATAGAATCCAAAAGTAGAGAAAAAAGATTATATTCATGACCAAGTAAGTATCATGATAGGGACACAGGGGTGGTTCAACATATGCAAATCAATCAATGTAATACAGCACATCAACATGAGAAAGGACCAAAATCGCATGATCATCTCAATAGATGCAGGAAAAGCATTTCATAAAATTCAGCACCCACTTATGATAAAAACTCTCACCAAATTCGGCATAGAGGCTACATATCCCAGCATCATAAAAGCTATAGATTGCAAACCTACAGCCAGCTTAGTACTCAAAGGTGAGAAAGACAAAATCTTCCCACTAAAATCTGGGACAAGACAAGGATGCACACTATCACCACTCCTACTCAACATAGTCTTGGAAGTCCAGGCCACAGCAATCAAGAGAAAGAAGTAAAAGGGTTGCAAATTGGAAATGAAGAGGTAAAAGTCTCACTATATGCAGATAATATGTTACTATATAGAGAAAACCCTACAAGATCCAGACAAAAACTACTAGAGCTGATTGAAGAATTCAGCAATGAAGCAGGTTAAAAGATTAAGGTTCAAAAATCAGTGGCATTTTTTAACACTAACGATTCAGATAATACTAAAGAGTTACAGTCCACATGGCAGCCCTGTATTGGTAGGAAAAGATACATAAAGCCAATGCAACAGAATAGAGAGCCCAGAAATAAAAACAAAAACTTTTGGTCAATTAATCTTAGACAAAGGAGGCAAGAAAATACAATGGAAGAGAGACAGTCACTTCAGCAACTGGTGTTGGGAAAACTGGACAGCAGCATGTAAATCAATGAAACTAGAACACTCCCAATGAAGCTAGAACACCATACACAAAAATAAACTCAGAATAGATCAAAGACTTATACATAAAAGAAGATACAATAAACTTCCAAGTGGAAAATATAGGCAAAACAGTATCTGATATATGTCTTGTAAATTTTTTTGTAGAAAAAATAAAAGCAAGAATAAACAAATGAGACTTAATGAAACATACAACCTTCTGCACAGTAAAGAAACCAGAAGTAAAACAAAAATACAACCTGCGGAATGGGAAAGTATCTGAATATGAAACTGACAAAGGCTTGAGCTCCAGAGTATATGAGCAATGCATCCAACTGAATAAGAAAAAATAGATCACCTAATGCAAAAATTGGCAGAAGACCTAAAGAAGAATTTCTCCATTTCTCCAAGGAAGACATACAAATGATCAAAAGGCACATCAGAAAATGCTCAATATCACTGATTATCACAGAAATACAAATCAAAACTACAATGAGGAGTCACCTCACACAAGTCAGAATGGCCATTATTCAAAAATCCACAAATGACAAATGCTGGAGAGGCTGTGGAGAAAAGGGAACCGTCTTCACTGTTGGTGGTAATGCAGTTTGGTGCAGCTACTGTGGAAAACAGGATGAAAATTCCTCAAAAGCCTAGGAATAGACTTACCTCATGACCCAGGAATCCCGCTCATGGCCATAAATAATGAAGGAACCCTACTTCTGGATGACACCTGCACCCCAATATTTATATCCAGCAATATTTACAATAGCTAAGACATGGAAACAGCCTAAATATCCATCGACAGTTGACTGGATAAAGAAGAGTTGGTATATTTATACAATGGAATACAGGTAAGCCATATAAAGAGAAAACATAATGCCATTTTCAGCAACACGGATGGTCCAGGAGAAAATCAGTCTAAGTGAAGTAAGCCAGAAAGAGAAAGAAAAATACCATATAGGATGGCTCATCAGTGGAATCTAAAAACAAAACAAAATAAAACAATAAAAGCACAAATACAAAACAGAAATAGACTCGCAGACATAGAATACAAGGTTTTATTAGCCAAGGGGGCGATGGGTGGGAAGAGATAGACTGGTAGATTTAAATTGTAGTATAGATAAACAGGATTGCACTGTATAGCACAGAGAAATATATAAAAGTTCTTAAGGAAGCCCACAGTGGAAAAAATGGGACAACAAATGTATATTTACTCAATGTAACAGCAAAATGTGCTCTAAGCTGGCATTGGAGACAACTTTGTAAAATGACTGTAAATCAATAAATAAAACTTAAAAAAAATTAAAAGCATGATCCTAAATATTAGAAGTGAAATATACATTAGAGAGGAAAAGAAAACTCTCAAAAAGAGCAGTAAAACCATAGATTTTTTTTGTTTTCTTTTTAAAATAAGCAAAATCAAAAAAAATTATAGCCAGGTGCATCATGAAGAAACGAGAGATGGTGCAAAGAAGTAAAGTAAGGAATAAAATAAGAGAAATTACAATAGTTACCTCAGATATACAAAAAAGGGATCATTTATTCAACACTTACATTCGAATAAAGTGGACAACTTAGAAGAAACAGACAAATGTCTAGAAAGAGACAGAGATAAGGAGAAACAAATAATTTGAACAAATTGTTTACTTGAAGAAAAATCTGCATTTTAAAAATTCGTTAAATAGAAGTGCAGATTTAAACAAATCATGTGGAGAACTGTACAAAAATACAAAGCAGAACTTATACTCTTCAAATTATTCAAAAATATTGAAGATGTGGGAAACTCCCAAATTAATTCTATGAAGAATTCATCACCCTGAGAGCAAAGCCAACAAACAAACCAAACTTCAAGCCAATAAATTTGATAGATTTAGATGCAAAAATTCTACAAAATATTATTAGCAAACTAAATCCAGCAATACCAAAAATGAATCATACACCATGATCAACTTGGATTCATTGCAGGGTCACAAGAGAAGTTCAACTTACACAAATCCATCAGTTTGATACACCATATTAACAAAAGGAAAAGAGAAAAAGACGAGGTCGTCCCAATAAATCCATAAAAAGTATTTCACAAAATTCAACATTTATTCATTGAAGCAGCAACAACAGCAATAACAGCAACAACAACAACAGCAACAACAACAGAAACCTCTTACCAAAGTAAGATTCAGGAAATATATCTCAACATAACTAAAGTCATTACTTACAAACCCACAGACAAAATAATATGCAAAAATGAATAACTGAAAGACAATTTAAGGAATAAGACAAGGATGCTCAATCTCAAAATTTCTGTTAAACACAGTATGGTAAGTCCTAGCAACAGCAATCAGACAAGAAAAAAATGTATTCAAGTTGGACTTAATGAAGTAAAATTGCTATTTTTTAGATGACATGATAATATATATAGAGATCCCTAAGGATTCTCCACACCAGAACAACTAAAACTAATAAAGACATTTAGAAAACTAGCATGATTCATAATTAATATACAAAAACTGTCACATTTCTATAAACTAACAATGAAATATTCCATAATTTAAAAAAAAATCCAGATGAAATCAGATCAAAAAAAGAAAAACCTATGGAAAATCCAAGATACTAAAATCTATAGGACACTGAAAAAGAAATATGAAGATAATGGAAAGAAATCTCAAGGTCTTAGTTTAGAGGAATTAATACTGTTAAAATATACATAATACAAAACATGTCTATAGATATAAATTGATTCATATCAAACAACATGATATTTTCACATAACTGAAAACATTCCTATGAATCGGATGGAACTGCAAAAGAACCAGAACTGCTAAAGAAACAATGAGGAAAAAGAACAGAGTTGGAGGCATAACCGATAACCCTCCCACATCTCAGACTATATTACAAGATTACAGTAATCAAAACAGCACAATACTGGAAAATAAACAAACATCAATATCACTGGAACAGAACACAGAGGCAGAAATAAAACATCTCAACAATGGTCAACTAAACTCTGACAAAGGAAACAAATATATGCAATGCCTTAAAGACAGTATTCAGCAAGTGATGTTGAGAAAGCTAGACAGCTACCTGTAAATCAATGAAATTAGAACAATCCCTCTCAATGTACAAGAATAAATTGAAAATGTTTTAAATATCTGCATCTAATACATGACACAATATAACTTCTGGAATCTAACATAAGCAAAACAAAAAAAAAATTTTTAGCAAAATTTTCATATATCACACTCCCAAGCTGAAAACAATAAAAGTAAAATAAACAAATAGGTCCTAAATAAACTTAAAAATTTCAACACAGCAAAATAAACAAAATGAAAAGATGAACTTCCAAATGGGAGAAAACATTAGGAAACAATGCAATCAACAAGAGGCTAATTTCTAAAATGAAAAAATCATTCATACAACACCATTTCAAAAATCTACAAAAAACTCAGCCAGAATATGAGCAGAAGACAATTCTCTAAAAAAGACACACAGATGACAAACAGGAACATAAAAAGTGCTCACTTTGCTAATCATTATACAAAGGCAAGACAAAAATAAAATAATATTTTACTTCACACTAGTGAGAAGGGCTGTCATCCAAATGCTTACAAATAATAAAGACTGGGGAGATTGTGGAGAAAAAGGGACTCTCCAACGCTGTTGGTGGGAATCAAAATTGGTGAAACCACTTTGGAAACAGTATGTAAGTTCCTTTAAATAATAAAAATAGACTTATCATATGACACAGCAATCCCACTCCTGGGCATAAGAAACGTAAATCCTGAAAACAAAGAATCCTACGGTAAAAC
Source organism: Vicugna pacos (assembly GCF_048564905.1). Lineage (NCBI taxonomy): Eukaryota > Metazoa > Chordata > Mammalia > Artiodactyla > Camelidae > Vicugna > Vicugna pacos. The sequence goes on along the minus strand of NW_027328741.1, from coordinate 17,870,295 downwards.
ATAACAAGTACACTCTGATTTGGACTTAATTTGATTCTACATATGTCTCCTCTGGCAAGGGAACCAGAAGTAAAACTAACAAAATATGATTGTGTCACACTGAACAGATTTACACTGCAGAAGTAATGATCAATAAAATGAACAGTCAACAAACACAACGGGAGAATATGTTTGCAAGTGATAATCTCTAATCAAGTGTTAATATCCAAAATATATGGCAAAGTCTTACCCCAAAACAAGAACAAAAAATAGCAAACAATCCAATTAAAAAAGATGTCCATAGGAACTGAATAGAAAGATCTGAATCAATTTTCTTCAGAACACATACAGTTGGCTATAAAATACATGAAAACCTGTTCAGAGTTATAAATTATTAGCAATGTCATAAACCAAAAATGAGACAAGACCTCACACTTGTCAGAAGGTTCTCATCAAAAAGAAAAGTAATAAATGTTGGTGAGATTGTGGAGAAAAAGTAACACCATGGACACTGTTGATAAGAATGCAAAGTATTGATTCCATTGCATACAAACATCAAATTTTCTTCATCCATTTTTCTGTCAAGGGATGTTGGATTTTTAGGCTCCTGTCTGAAGACTCTAGAGAATGAGCCCATGGGCTGAACTGATAAACAAGCTGTGAGGAATGTCACATATCGAGGCTGGATAAGAAATGCCCTACTCAATGTATCCAGTATGGATGGCTGGATAGCCTATGCTGGGTAAGATCCTCAGAGGAGGACAACCTAAGACAGGCACAGATGGCTGGATAAGAGATGGCCTGCTTAATGAAGTTCCGTGATGAATTTTAAAACAATCCTTGATCATTTAACATCCTGTGCTTACTGCAGGAGCATGGGAACATAAATACTTAAGATTATTAACATTGTTATAACTTAGATTATATGTGAGGCATTGTGCAAGTCCTATATAAACCCTTCTTCTAAGAATCAAAAAACGGAGAACTGCTTCGTTTCTCTCCACATATTGTGCGTAAATGATATCGTGCCACTGACAGGGTTAATTTATTGGTTGGGAGTATCTTAAAAGTATGTTGCATTATATACAATGCTATTTCTGAACCTATTGAAATGATTATGTGAGTTCTTTTACTCATTCTATTAGTGTGGTATGTCACCTTTATTGATTTGAATAGTTTGACGTATCCTTAAACCCAGGGATAAATCTCTTTACTCATGTATGTTTATGATACATTAAATGTGTTGTTGGATTAATTTTGCTTGTGTTTTGTTGAGAATTTTGGTACATATGTACATCAGGGATAATATTCTATATTTTGCATGTAATGTCCTTTCTAGCCTGTTAAGCAAATAAAGCTCGCATCATGAACATGTTTGGAATCTTTCACACTCTTCAAATTCTTGGAAGATTTGGGGAAGAATTGGTGAAAATTGTTTTCAACTGTATGACAGAATTCACCAGTAATGTTGTCCTGTAAATTTTTTCTGGTTTTGGAAGATTGATTTTTGACTTACTCAAACACACTTTTGCCCTATTATCTTTCCAATTTCTTCTTGATTCAATATTGGAAGACATATGTTTCTGGGAATTGGTCTTTTGTTCTAGGTCATTCAAATCGTTGGCTAGTGGTAATTTCTTATGATGCTTTGCATCTCTACAACATCAGTGGTAATATCTTCTGTTTTATTTCCAATTATATTTGAGTCTTTATTTTCTTAGCCAACCTAAACATTTGCCCAATTTTTGTTTAAAAAAACATACTTATGTATTTTTTTTATCTTTTAAATTTTTTCTCTGGTTATTTGCCTTACTCACATTCATTCAATTTTCTTCTTTATTGTTTTTGTTTTCTCCTTGATCCTTGATGTGTAAAGTTAAGTAGTGTGAATATTTGTATTTCATTTATTTTTAAATATTTTTATTTTGTTATTATTTATTTATATAATTAATTTACCTATGTACATATTTATTCATTTATTTATCAATGAAGTACTGCCATTTACAATGTGTCAATCTGTGGTGTATAGCACAGTGTCCTCTTACATGCATATATTTTTGTGCCTATTAAACATTACTTCACAATATTTGACTTACTGCCCTGTGTCATACAAGAGAAATTTTGAAAAAAATCTATTTTTATATATAGTGAAAATAATTTATGAATCTACAGCTCCCAAATATATCATCTCAGAGCCCCTTTCCGCAGTATTCATAAAATTGTTTAGTAGATCTCTGACTGTGTTTCAATTTTGTAGATGAAATCACAGTGTCCTCATCCAAATTTTTTTGAAGATTCCACATATATCATACCATGTATTAATTTTCTTTCTCTTTCTGGCTTACTTCAATTCGAATGACACCTTTTGGGGACATCCATTTTGCTGCAAATGTCATTGTTTTATCATTTTTTATTGCAGAATATTATTCCATTGTGTAAATACAGCATAATTTCTGAATACTGTCATATGTTGTTGGACAATTAGGTTGCTTCCATGTCATGGCAGTTGTATATAGCACTGCTAAGAACATTGGGTTGCAGGTGTCTTGTTGAATTATGGTTCCCTTTGATGTATACCCAGAAGTGGGATTGCTGGATCGTATGTTAAGTCTATTTTTATTCTTTTGAGGAATCCCCATCCTGGTTTCCACAATGATTGCACCAAACTACATTCCTTCCAGCAGTGTAGGAGGGTCCCCTTTCTCCACAGGAATGCCAGCATTTAATATTTGTGGAATTTTGAATAATGGCCATTGTGACTATTGTGAGGTGATACTTCATTACAGTTTTGAATTGCCTTTCTCTGATAATGATATGGAGCAATATTATTTTTCACATATTTATGTGGCATTTGTATGTCTCTATTGGAGAATTGCTTGTTTAGGGCTTCTGCCCAGATTGGGTTTCTTTTTTTTATTATTATTATTACGTTGTATGACGTTTTTATATTTTGGATAATAAGACTGTCATTTGCATGAATTCTAAATATTTTCTTTAATATATTAGCTTGTCATTTGGCATTGTTTATGGTTCCCTTTGCTGTGCAAAAGCTTATGTTTTATTAGGTCCCATTTATTAATTTTGCTCTTACATCCATTACCTGGGTAGGCTGTTCTAGGAGATCATTGCTGAGATTTATATCAGAGTGTTTTGCATATGTTTTCTTCTAGGAGATATACTGTGCCTTGCCTTACATTTAAATCTTCAACCCATTTTGAGTTTATTCTTGTGTATGGAGTGAAGGATTGTTCTAACTCATTGCTCTGATGCTGCTATCCAATTTTTCCAACATTTGGTGAAGAGATGTTATTTTCTCTGTCATATTCCTGGCTACTCTGTCAAAGATTAATAGAACATAGGCCTGTAGATTTATTCCTATACCCTCTATTCTGTTCCATTGGTCCATATGCCTGTTTCTGTACGAATATCATGTCACTTTGATTATTGTAGCTCTGCAGTAGTGTATGGAGAAATGGTGGTTTATTTCTCCAGCCTCTTTCTTTTTCCTTAATATTTCTTTGGAAATTATGGATGTTTTATGATTCTATGTAAATCTTAGGATCATTTGTTTCAGTCCCAAAAAGAAAAGTTTTGCATAATTTGATAGGAAATCACATTAAGCCTGGGGATTGCCTTGGGCTGTATGACCATTTTAACCATTTTTTTCTTCCATTACGAGACCATTGGGTATCTTTTCAAACTTCAAATATATCTTGAATTCCTCAATCAATGTTTTCTAGTTCTTCATGTATAATTCATTCACCTCCTTGGTCAGATTTATTTGTAAGCATTTTATAGTTTTGGGTGCAGTTATAAAAACGGTTGTCTCTATATTTTGTTTTCCTTTTGATTCAATGGTAGTGTAAAGAAATGCAATTGGTATTTGTACATTAATCTGGGTACCTTGCCCACTTCCTTTTCTAGCCTAAGTATTTTTTGTGAAGCTTTTACAGTTTTCTCTATATAGTGTCATTTCTGCATATCATGACAATTTTAACTTTTCTTTACCAGTCTCAATACTTTTATTATTTTCCCCGCCTGATCGTTGTGGATAGGAATTCCAAGACTATATTGAATTGAAATTGTGACAATGGGCAACCTTGTCTTGTCTCAGGTTTTTGTGGGAAGGCTTTCCATTTTTCACCATTGAGTATTTTGCTGGCTATATGTTTGTCATAAATAGCTTTCAGTATGTTAGGATATTTTCCCTCTATGCCCACTGTGATAAGAACTTTTATTGCAAATAGGTGTTAATTTGTATCAAATGCTTTCTCTGCATCTACTGAGATGATCTGTGGTTTTTTGTCCTCTCTGTTATTGATATGGTGTATCACAATTGATTGATTGTTTTGCATAAGTGAAACCATCCTTGTGTTCCTGGGATGAGCCTAACTTGACCATGGTGTATGATCTTTTTTTACATGCTATTGGATTCTGTTTGTTAATACTTTCTTAAGGATATTTACATCAATGTTTATCAATGATATTGGCCTATAGTTTTCTCTTGCAGTAGGGCCTTTGTCTGGTTTTCGTATCAGGTTGATGTTGGCCTACCATGTGAGTTTGTGTGTACTCTCTCCATATCAATATTTTGGAAGAGTTTGAAGAGGACTGGTATGGATTTTTCTTTGTATGTTTGGTCAAATTCCCTAGTGAAGCAATTTGGGTCTGAATTTTTTTTAGCAGATATTTTTTATTTTACTGATAATTCTATTCCATTTCTGGTGATCTGTCTGTTCAAATGGTTAAATTCTCATTGATGCAATATTGGTGGGCTGAATGTTTCCAAAATCTTCTCCTTTTCTTCCTGGTTATCCAGTTTGTTTCCATACAGTTGCTCATGTTATTCCCTTATGGTATATTGTAAATTTGTTGTACTCTTTGTAGTTTCTCCATTTTCATTTTTATATTATTTGTGTTCTCTCTCTTTTCTTGTTGGTGAGCCTGTCCAGAGTTTTGTCAATTATGTTTACTATTTCAAAAAAGATTTTGTTTGATTTTTTTCTATTTTTTAATGTGTATTTCAATTATTTCTTCCTTGATCTTTCTTATTTCTCTCTTTCTGCTGACTTTTGGTTTTGTTTGCTCTTCTTTCATGATTAGTTTACATAGAACATTACATTATTTATTTGAAATTGCTGTTCTACTTTGAGGAGTGCCTTGTCACTATGAACTTCCCTCTTAAGCCTGCTTTAAGTGTATTCCATAGACTTTGTGTAGTGTTTTGACATATTTCTCAAGATATTTTTTAATTTCTTCTTTTACTTCTTTACCTGCCCCACTTGTCTTAGTACCATGGTGTTTAATTTACATGCAGTCATTTTTCTCCGTGTTTTTCCTTGAAGGATTTCTAGTTTCATGGTATTATACTCAGAAAAGATGCTTGAAATAATTTTTATCTTCTTAAATTTGTTCAGGCTTCTTCTGTGCCTGAATACATAATCTTTCTTCGAAAATATTCCATTTGAACTGGAAAAGAATGTATATTCTGCTTGGGGAGGAAAACTGTTTTGGAAATATCAACCAACTCCAATTATTTTATTGTATCTTTTTGTATCTTTGTTCCCTTTTTAAATTTCTGTCTGAAAGACAATTCTAGTGATGGTAATGGGGGTTATAGTCTTCTACTCTGATTGTGTTCCCATCCATTTCTCCCTTTTTATCTTTTAATATTTGCTTTATGTATTTATGTGCTCCTATATTGAGTGCATATATCTTAATTAGTTTAATATGCTCATTTTTTATTGCTCCTTTAAGCATTATATCATGTCCTTGTTTATCTTTAGGTCTTTCATGTAAAGTCTATTTTGAGTGAAGTCAGAACTGCTATTCCTGCTTTCTTGTCATGTTCATTTGCATGGAATATGCTTTTTCATCTTCTGACTTTCAAATAATGTGTGTTCCTCTTACTAAAGTGAGTCTCTTCTATGCTTCATAATGTAGGGACTTGTTATATTATCCCATCTGACAATATATATCTTTTGATTGAAACACTAAGTCCATTAACATTTGTGATAATTATTGATTGACTGGGTTTATTTCCATTTTGAATGTCATTTTCCAGTTGATTCAGTATTTCCTTTTTGTTCATTTCATTTTCTTCGTGTGGCTTGATAAGTTTTCTTTTATTATCTTTGTTTCTTTTGGCTTTGTGACTTCATTGTAAGCTTTTGACATATGGTTACCCTGTTTCGTATGTATATTGTCCCATTATTATATATTTTTATTTTAACTGAAAGGAATAAAACTCTTACCCCTCCTATAGAGAACAGAAACAAGAAGAAAATACTCTGTATTTTCCTGTTTCACTCTGTGACCCTTAAATTTTTGATGTCCTGTTTTACAACATCATGTTTATTCTATTGTCAGACATTGTAGCTATTGCCTTTCTAATTATGCCTTTCTCTTTTCTATAGCATCCTGCATCTTTTTTTTTTTTTTTAGAGTATATCTTTCGTTATTTATTTTTCTGTTCTAAATTCTTTCAGTATTTGCTTGTCTGGAAATTATTTATCTCTCCTTCTAAAGTATAGCCTTGCTTGATAAATTATCTTAGATTTCAGCTTTCTTTCATTCAGGACTTTGAATATGTCTTGCCACTGCCTTCTGCCTGTTGTATTTGTGTAGGAAATGTGTTTAGAAATATAATATATATAATTATATATATATGAATAGAATGTGTAGAAATGAAGTTAACAAATAAGAAGAAAACCTATACATTAAAAAATAGAAAATACTGATGAAGGAAATTAAAACTGATCCAAAGAAATGAAAAGATCTCTTATGTTAATGACGTGAAACAATGTGGTTGAAACAACCATACTACACAAAGCAATCTACATTTAGTGTGATTCATGTCATAGTACCCATGAGACTTTTCCATTTAATAGAACAGTTAATTTCAAAATTTATATGTAAACACATAGATCATGAGTTGCCAAAATAATCTTGAAAAAGTGTATTAAATCTAATAGTGTAAAGTTCTCTGATGTTAAACAGCCCAACAAAGCTTTAGAATTTAAACAACATGATACTGGCTCAAAAACAGACAGCAATAAATAGAAGAGAATAGAGCACCCAGATATAATCCTTCACACATATGATCAATTTACCCATGAAAAAGGAAGCAAGAGTATAAAATGAAGAATAGACATTCTCCTCAATAAGTAGTGCAAGGGAGATTGAAAATGTAAATTATATATTAGAATAGTTTCTCACGTTGTATACAATCCATAAGCAGAGAATATCTTTCTATTTAATTTGTTTACTTATATTTCTTGAAACTGTAATTTATAGATCTATGTTTAGATCTTTTATTTCACTTATCAAATGTATTCCTAGTTTATTCTATTTTGTATAAATATACGCACAATTGTTTTCCTGATTTCTCTTTCTGATAATTTGTTGTTACTATATAAAAAAGTAATGGATATTTGTATATTGATTTTGTATTCTGCAAGTTTACTAAGTTTGTTCATTATTTGTTACATTCACTGGAGGTGTCTATGGAGTTTTCTATCTATGCATAATTAAGTCATCTGTAAAAATTTTACTGTTTTTTTACAAGTTGAATACCTTTTATATTTTTTCTTGACTAGTTGTTCTGGCTAGGACTTCAAGTTGTGTAATTTAGTATTTGTGAGAATGAGCTACCTTTTCTTATTACTGGACCAGAGGAAAACCTTCCTGTATGTTAACATTGAACTTGATGTTTGTCATTGGTTTTTCATATATGGCTTTTATTATCTTTAGTTACATTCTGTTTAAAGTGTATTTGTAAACAATATTTTTATAAAAATGTAAAGATCAGACCTGTGAATAATTTTCCTACATTTATTGAGATTATTGTTTTTGAATTCTCAGCTTTTTAAGGGATTGTATCACATATGTAGATTTGCATATGATAAGTAATATTTATGAATCAGGACTAAATCATACATAACTATATTTTATAATACTTATAATATGCAATGAATTCAGGTTGCTAATGTTTATTTAGAATGGAATGAACACATACTGAAAAATAAATTTACATTCTAGCTTGAGTGCACATTTATTTATTTAAAAATTCTATCTCTCATTTTGAATTTGGCTTATGTTTAATGGAATTTATATCTAAAAAATAATATAACTTTTGGTAGAACTGGATTTACTAGAGTTTACTGATACAGAACATAGCTATTTACAATTAGGGAACAAAACACTTGCCTTAAAATGCCATATTTTGCTAACAATATCAACTGTTTCAGGACTGAGATACATATTGCTTCCTAAAATGCATTACCTGGTCTTTTCCACCCAACACACATATAGTGTTATTTCTTTGTTTTTTGATTGTTTCTTTGTTTGCCCCTTAATGGAGGCAGTGCCTATTGAACCCAGGATCTTGTGCATAAGTGTATTTATCAACATCATTTTGGAACAATTAACAGAAGCCACAAGGTTATGGATTATAAAGATGACAAGAAAATTTATTCCTTCTAGGGACTGAAAAACCTCTGAGTGAAAGAAAGTCAAAGATAAACATTGGTAAATATACAATAAGATTTTCTCTTTTCTAATTTTAATGTAGATTATTAAATTACATTTGTTTAACTTATAGAACTGAATTACAATTAAAAACAAAATTCCACCCTTTGGGATTTCTTAAATTTGATTCATTATTTCTTTCTAATTTTATTTCATAACTACTTACCATTTATTTTTATACAAAACAAATAAACTTATATTTATTCTGCTCATGTTATGAATATAGAGCTACTTATTATAAAGTACACAGATAAATACCTACTTCCATTTCCAAATCAAATTATGTTTCACTTTAATTACAAATGATTTTGAAATTGATATATATTTTCTGTACAGGTTTTACACAAATTTCACTTTAAATTCCAAAACTTTAAAATTATTTTATATATTTTGTGCATTATTTGTACTCTGTTTACAAATCTGGTATAAATTTTTTTACAAAAGTTTGGAGATTGGTTTTATTTTATAGACCCCAAAATTAAATTATTTAAAAAGATATTGTTGGGATAATATTTGCAGATCAGACTATAAAAATAAACATCCTATCTGTATCATTTTAACTGGATGAATGAGAAATAAACACTGGCTGAATGTTACACTTGAGTTGCTGGGAGACCAGTCGTTTTGTGATGTCACAGCTACTCAAGTTGAGAACCATGGCGAAGGCCTAGCAGTTTACCTGTGCAGCCCTGCCAAAGCAGCATTTGAAGCTGCAGTGCTCAAAACCATGCAGATTAGAAAAGTAGCTGTAGAAAAAGTTATTTGAGATGCCACATATTTCTTCAGAAATTCAAGGTGTGTCTCCTAAAGTTGGACAAACTGGTTCAGGAAATTCCGGAAGATCTCTATTGTGTGACCAAACATTCTCTGGGGACTTGGACTTGAGGTCTATGATTGAATAAAATGCTTTTCAGATTTTGTCTGAAGAATCCTTAATAAAAACACCATGTTACACACATTCTGTCTCTGTACCAGATGAAGATAATGAATTTCATTCTCTGAAATTTCCAAGAAAACTCTGGAAAATGGCTGGGGATGACCAATTGAAATCCATCTGGTGGGGTGATAATGGATCTTCCATAGTGATTGTTGAAGATGTCTTCAAGAAGGAAGTTTTGGAAAGAAAGGCCCCTTTCAGAATATTTGAAACTGGAAGTATGAAAAGTTTATTTAGACATCTTAAACTTTATGGGTTTAGGAAAGTGTGGCAGAATTTTCAAAGGACTCCTTGTCTAGCTGACTTTCTGGCAGAAGAAAATGTAGCCTCTGTTTTAAGAAAGGAATTGACAAATTTTAATTACCACTTGGTAACTTATATATAAAAATTTATTTTGTATATCAATCAATGGTAATATAAATGTAAAGCTAGATTTTGAAAATTGTAAAACTACTAAGGTTAGAATACTTTATTTTCTCTAAAAAATGAGGACAGTGCCTTAAGTAGTCAAGATTAAGGGAAACTTTGCTTGCAACTATGAATCTTTCCAGAAATCTAAATAAAGCTATTAAAGCTGCTTTTAAAAAGTGGCATTCACCATTACTGCAAATGCTAAGTCAGTAAATTTGATGAGCATACTATTTAAATGTGTATATTCCAATTAAGAAACTTCACACTATCGTTAGCAATGTTCATATTTTGATAATATTATCTATGCATAGTAAACGTGGAATCTGAGGCTTAATAGGTTAGCCTTTTTGTAGTCTTGTAGTTTGATTAATGTATTACAAAAATGTTTCTCCTTTGGTTGTAGCTGCAGTTGTATCTTAATCCAAATTTTAAATGGTGCTGTCCCCAGCTTTTTGTGAGAATAAAAAGAAGAGTTGGGATTAAAAATTCCTCTCTGGTGTCTTCCTTGGCTGAAGATTTCAACAAGAAGCACTTTAAAGCAGGGGGTAATATGGATTATCATATTTCTGGTTTTGTGACTGACACTAGTGGAGAAAGTTCATTTTTACCTTCTGCAAATTTAAATATGACTCTAATAAGAAAGCCCTCTAGTAGTCTCATAATTGGTGATACAACTATCCCGATCAGAGGTGATTTCTCTCCTCCATCATCAATGTCACTTAGACCACCAGAACAAATTGCAGTGTATCAATGAGGTAATTTAAATCAGTTCAACATTGTCCTCGGGCACTCTCAAAGTAGCTACAATGAAGCAAATGGCCATGATGTGAACTCCATTACAACTTCAATTTCTACTTCTCAGTACAGCATCTTCTCTCTCATATAGAGCAATTATTTTGGACTGATGGTGAAGCCTTCTGCTTTTCCAAACAGATATCATGACATATCTGCCAATGAAGGTCATTTTCCTAAACTACAACCAGGGATCAACCCACACTTTCCAGTGCCAATGATATCAGATACATCAGCTACATCTCTTTCAAGACCAACTCATCAGCAATTTTCAGTTTATCAACGTCATCCTAATTACAGATGATGTACCAGAGGACTACCAGATTATGCAGGATAACAAAGATTAAAACTGATGTTGGCAAACGTCGACAAATATCTGCAATTTTTTGGGGGGACAATAAAAATAGATGTGCACCCGAAATTTCTTTATTTTTTTTCAAGTAGAGTAAAGAGTTAAACGAGAGACTAAGTTGCCATTTAAAGAAAAAAATAGATACTTGATTGATATGATCTTTTGATGGAACAATATGGAAGTAAATTTAAATAATTTCTTGAAAGGAAGAAGAAAAAATGGAAGAATTTGGAAAAGGAATAAAACATGTAGAGAGGGAAAAGTACTAAGTGGTTTCTGGTTCATCCTGGAAAGTATGAAAAGTGTTAAATTAAGATAGGTTGGAACAGGAGATAAATGCAGCAACCGGCCCAGGGATCATGGTCTCAATTATGTCATCCCTGGAATCAAAAATGACACATGATGTAGTCTCTGATGGCACATTCAGCATGTGGTAGAATTTAAGATGTAATTTTATCTATCGTCTTCTTTGTGCTGTTCTCAAAGCATTACAATTAGTGGTTTCATTTCCTGCCCTCAAGTGTCTACACTATATTTTCTAGTCAATACTTTATCTTGCTTTTATGTTCCAGCCAAAGACAAGCTTACGTCCTCAGGGTGGCACTTAATGCCTTTTCAAATTTAAGCAAACAAACACAACTTAGTTTAGTTATTACTTTATAAATCTGGCATCTGACTACCTTGGCAGATCTTTATGTTTCACTGTATCTGGAGATACATCCAGGCAAATGATTGTCAACAATGTTAGCTCCACACTCAACACTTTTAACCCAGCTTATCCTTGGACTTTGGGTGTCCTCCTTTTACCTACTTAGACTATCCCCATCTCAGCACAGAAACCAACTCCTACAGATGTTTTCTGTCTATCCCCTTTTCCTAGTCTTTCTTGGATACCAGCACAGAAAACAGCACATGCCACAGGATGCATTTTTGTATTCAGTGAATGAAAAATTCATGTTGACTTTAAGCAAAATCTACTTTCCTGAAACAGCAAAACTCTCATGGTTTTCTAACTATTTCATTATGGTCTTTACTCTTCACCACAAACTAGCTCTTTTCATAGCCCAAGGACTAGTCAATCAAGACAGTTATTGGAGGTAGATACAGGAGACAAAGTATTATTTCCTTCTTAATTCATACCTCCAGAGGCCTAAGGCATTTCATTCTCATTTGATGGATATTTTCCTGTCTCTTCATCACCCACCCATCCCAAAATAGCTGATTCTCTTCCACATACCAATAACTATACTGCCTTCTAATTAATTTACTTCTTAGAATCAGAGCTTTGTCCACAAGAGACAGTGACATTGCAAAGAGTTAATGTAGGTTTTTACACCCCACATAAATTGTGCCCCTTCTAACCTTCATGCAGAAAGTATCTAGGAGGTACTAGCCCCTTGGTTGGGGTGGTGGTGTTCAGTAACCTAAATGTAATCTAAGATGTGTGGACTAGAAGGAGGTGAGGGTGGTAGAATTAAAAATTTGTCCAACTGCAAGAATACTGAATTTATACAGATATTAGGAAATATAAAATATTCACGGACGTCTTTGACAATTTCCCATTAATTTAAAATAAAAGGTGAAGCACTTTCATAGTGTGAAATGCCCTGAAATGTTGGAAAAATTGTAGGCAAGGTCAGGGAGCCTAAGGCTACTGCTCACAATGATGTAGCCAGTGTCAGCTGATAAGACTGGAATGGCAGAATTGAGTACTGAAAATTTGTTACCAGTATTGATGAAAGCATTTGATAATCTGGAGAATGGGCACATGGGCCAGGGTGAACTCTAGAAACATCCCAACAATATGACCTTTACCAAGAGAAGAATAGAGACCACTTGCCGATGGAGAACTGTGTCTGGACAGCATTGGTTCTTCCTACAACAGAAAAATCAAGCTTTTATGTTTGTCAGCTGAACACTGATGGTGGCTATATTGTTGTTTACATTAGCAGTCTGGGGTAAAAATTGGCTGGTTCAACAGCTAGTTTCCATCTCTCTTATCAGAGAGTGGGTCTTACCGTGATCATCTTAACAAGGTTCAATAATGTTAAGTCTAAAGCAACAGTTTACTTTCAAAATTAGAAATCCTAAAGAAAAATATTGTATGTTTGTCCATCTGTAGATTTCTACCTGGGAAAATCTAGACTATTGGCAAAGGTACAAAAGTTGGCTGGTGTTTGAAAACTATTCTCTGAGCCCTGCCCACTGAATTCTTCCCACTAAATACCACAAATCTCTCTATCACTCTGTGTGTGTGTGAAGTTGGATTGTTAAGAAGTAACTAAGTTTGTCTTAGTTGAGTCATCATTGAATTATTCCTCTGCATCTGGCAGAATCTCTGTGAATTAAGAGTTTCATTGAGCCACCAGATTTTCTTCCGATCAGGGAGAGATAGATTATATTTCTCCCAGTGTACTAATTGCTACCTGCTCATTGAATCCCGAGCTGATGCTTGGGCCAAGCCTCTCAACCCTTGAATGGGACTGAGTCATATACATTCTCCAGTCCCCAGAGCCCAGAACAGGACTGTATCACCTTTTTAATTTAAGCTTATGTCTGTGTTTTTTTCTTTTAATTCTCATTGTTTACACAACTTATTTTGGCTTTGGACACCATTTGACTAATTTATAGAGTCTGAGTCACTGACTTATTCCCGTTCTCCTAGAAATTGCAACATCCTTTCCTCCCTTGGACTACCTGGAATTGAGTGAGCGTAGTCATCATTTTGAAAGCAGTCCTCATTCCTAATAATGCAGAACTTTTACACTTCTTTTCCCAGCACTAGGGAAAGAATCTTTGTTGTGGATCTCAGGGATTATCCTCACATTCCCGAATGCAAACATGAGAAAACACCACATTTTTATCCAAAATCAAGTCTTTGTCTCTATTGCATTCCCATTGCAGTTAAGAATTGTAGGAGTTCTAAGATTTTACCATGCTGAGATTTTAAGCAACCTAGCATGTTCTTTTCTTACCGATGCTGTTGTGGAGTTGAGACCATCGGTCAGAGTCATTGAACTTTATCACTCACAGCAAGAGCAGTCAGTTTTAAATTTGTATCCATTCCCTAATCTCAGATGAATACACAGAGTGAAATTTTGATGCCTACAGAAGCAGTGGGCTGTTACCATGAAGAAAGTTTAAGGCATGGTAAAACACTAATTTTATTAGTATCTTTATGTATAATTTATTAGAATCACTTATTTATTAGTATCTTTACCTAGGATAAGTATATCATGACTCAAGTTTACTTGCTGCAAAAACAATCATGAGGAATGACATGGGAATAAATGACCATTGAATTTCCATTTTTCCTTCTGCTTTTATAAGATAGAATTAGCATAAAACATTAAGTATTGGTGCATAGGCTAGTGATTTGATTTACAACTATAATGAAATAAATATCATAGCAACTCTAGGGAGAATTAATTATTTCATTTAGATACAATTTTAAAGAAATACAATTTGTCTTTAGGTTGTGATGAGAAAACTTATGGTTAGCTCTCTTAACAACATTCATATAGAACATAAAGCAGTTTTAATTGTAATTTTCATGTTATTACAGGGCATCCCTATAACACGTTTATTTTAAGGCTGGAGGTTTGTAGCTTTTGAGTGCATTAATCAAATACTCCTTTTCCAACCCCTGCCTCTGTTAATTACAAATCCAGTTTCTTTTTCTATAAGTATGTATGTTTGTTCTTGAAGTATACTTTAATCTATAACACTGTGTTAGTGTCTCCTACACAACATAATGTTCGCTATTTTTAATACATTTCATATTTTCACCAGAATATATCTAGTTATGTTATGTTGATATGTAAAGGTATTTCATAGTTATTGAGTATTCCCAATACATTACATTTCTTGTCCCTGATTCATTTAATTTGCAACTGGAAAATTTTCTCTCTTAATTTTCCTCAAATTTTTCTTTTCCTCACCCCATTTCCCTCCTTCTTGTGAAAATCCTGTTTCTTACTTTATGTTTAACTCCTTTTCTGTGTTGTTATTTTCATTTGTTTAAAATTCCACATGTGAGTAAAATCATTCAGCACTTATCATTCTCCTTCTGAGTTATTTCACTTAGCATATTACCCTCTTGGTCTGCCCATTTGTTGCAAATGACAAAAACTTATTCTGCTTAGAACTGAATGAAAACCCATTGTATTTTTATCTGTGTGTGTACATATATATATACATATAAATACTGCATATATATTTAGTTCCTGTGTGTGTATATATTTATGTAAATATAGATAAATCTGTAGTTAAGATGGGTATATATATATATATTATAAACGCACATCTTTTTTCCATCATGTATTTATGAGCAATTAATTTGCTTGTATATGCTGTCTATTGTGAATAATGCTGCAATGAATATAGGTTTGAATTTATCTTTTCTAATTACTGTTTTTATTTTCTTGGAATTAGTATCCAGATATGGAAATGTAGAATTATATTTCATTTTTATTTTTAGATAAATCTCCATGTTGTTTTCTACAATGGCAGCACATATTTCCATTCACTCCAGGAGTGCATCAGGGTTGTTTATCCTACATCCTACCAACATTTATTTTTGTTATCTTTTTGATAATAGTTATTCTGATTAGTGTGACATAAAATCTCATTGTGCTTTAGACTTGCATTTTTCTGATGGTTCGTGATGTTGATCAGTTTCATGTGCCTGTTGGTTATCTTTCCCCCACTGTATATTCATTTTTTGTAATGGGCTAAATGACCATAACTGTCTGATTTCATTTCTAGGCATTCTTTGTGTTCCATTATTCTGTTTGTTCTGTGCCACTACCATATTATTTTTATTACTGTGGATTTGTAGTATATTTTCAAATGAGGGTCAGTGATACATCCTCTTTGTTCTTTGTCAAAGTTGTTTGTGTTTCTAATTTGTTTGTTTTGTTTTCTTTTTTTTTTTAGTGATTTCAATTCTTTTGTGTTTACATGTAAATTTTAGAATTATTTATTTTAAGTGTCTGAAAATGCCCTTGGTATTTTGATAGGCACTGAATTTAATTTGTGTATTTTCTTGTCTTGTACTGTCATTTAAATAATATTTACTTCCTCATCTACAAACACAGTATATCCTTTCATCTGTTTGCATTATCTTCAATTTCTTTTATAAATATTTTATAGTTTTCTGAGTACAGGACTTTTATCTCCTTGGTTGCATATATTTCTTGATTTTTTTTTCTGTAATGCAACTGTAAATGAGACAGTTCCCTCACTTTCTGTATCAGTTAGCTTCTTGTTAGTGTGTAGAAATGCAACACTTCTGTATGTTAATTTTACATTCGGAAATTTTACCAAATGCATTGATAAGCCCTAGTAGTTCTGTGGCACCATTTTTAGGATTTCTGTTTAAATTATGTCATCTGCAAACAGATACTTTTACTCTTTTTCTTAATCAGCTATATTTTATTTACATTTATTTTGAATAGCGATGGCTAGAATTTCCAATACTATAATGAATATAAGTGGTAAGAGTGTGCACTCTTGTCTTCTTCCTGCTCTTATTGGAGATGCTTTAAGCTTTTAATCAGTGAGTGTCATGTTAGCTGAGTTCTTGTCATATAAGACCTTAACTGTTTTGAGGTATGTTTCCTCATGCCCAATTTGAGGAGAAATATATTCATAAATAGATACTGAATTTGTCAAAACATTTTATGACTCTATTGAGGTGACCATATTAATTTTATTCTTCAGGTTGTTAGTGTGGTGTATCATACTGATTAATTTGTGGGTAATGAATCACTTTTGTATCCCTGGAATGAAATATACTTAATCATAATGTATAATCCTCTTAATGTATTGTTTGAAATGCTAACAATTTAGTGATTAATTTTTGAATCTATGCTAATCGCTCGTATGTAACCTGTAATTTTTTGAGGTATTTGTTCCTGTTTTAGTAGTAGTGTGATACAGAAATTTGCGGTAGGAAGCCTCCTTTCTCTCAAAACTTTTGGAATATGCTGAGAAGTACAGGTGATAGCTCTTCTCTAAATGTTTGGCAGAAATCTCCCGTGAAGCTCTCTAGGCCTGGAATTTTGATTCTTGGGAGATTTTGTTTATTTACTTATTCAATTTCATTAGTGTTAATCTGTTAATATTTTCTACTTCTCATTCCATCCTGGAGATTATTTCTTTCTTAGATGTTGTCCATTTCTTCCAGGGTTTCCATTTTATTAGCATATAATAATTTGTTGTATCTTCATATGATGCTTTGTATTTCTTTGATATAAGCTGTAATTTCTCATTTATTTCAGAGTTAATGAATCTGTACTCTTTTTTACTCATGTGTCTGGCTAAAGTTTATCAACAATATTTATCTTTCAAAAGCAATTACTTTGTTTGATTAAATGATTCTGCTTTTAATCTTTATTTTATTTAATTATGTTCTGACCTTTCCGCTGTTTTTCCTTCTACTAACAAACTTGCTTATTATTTTGCTACAACTTTTAGTTGTAAGAATATGTTGTAAGAGAGACATGTTTCTTATTTGTATAAGTATGATTATTTTGCTATAAGTATCCCTATTAATATTGCTTTTGTTATACCCCATAGATTTTTTTGTTGTTGTCATTTTTCTTTATATATTTTTTCTTTGATTTATACAGCAATCCAGTTGTTGTTAATAATGTATGATTTATCCTCCACACTTTAGAATTTTTCTCAGGTTTTTTCTTTTAGTAAATTTCTATTCTCACAAAATCCATAAGTTTCTTCTCACAACAAGGAGAAATATAATAAAATTTATACAAAAACCTGGAAGACAAAAATTTTCCAAAATTATTTTTAAAAATGTGCAAAGCTGTGGGTATTATCCTCCCTGAGTATATAACATACAACAAAGCTACAGTTATGAATGCATCAAAATATGGCACTTCAAGAAACTCATAGATAAATGGAACAAAATAAAGAGTACTAAAATAAACCAACACAAACATATGGTCAATTAGTCTACAATGAAGGATGCAAGAGTATACAACTGAAAAAAGGCAGTCTCTTGAACAAGTAGTTTTGAGAAAACTGGACAGTACACGTAAAAGGAAGATGTAAGAGCACTTCCTTCCATAGTATGCAACATAAGATAAAAATGGATTGATTTCCTAAATGTAAAACCCGAAAATGTATATTTACTGACAAAGAACAGAAGCATAAATGAATTTGAGATAAATCATAGCAATGTTTATTTTTGATCTGTCCCCAAATTAAAAAAAAGGAAAAGTAACAATTACAGTTTATAGTTTACTGAGGAAAAAGTAGATATACTATGCGATACATGGACTCTGCTTCTTATATAAGTGTGAAGTGCAAAATCTTTTGCAGAGCAAAGGAAAACTTCAACAAGAGATATGATAACAGATAGAATATAAGGAAAAATTTCAGACAATGAAACCAACAAAATGTTAATATCCATAATATATATATATATATAATATGATATATATATCATATTAGTCTCAATATTTAAAAATTAAAGACCCCAAATTAAAAACAGTTGAAAGATCTTAATGGAAACTTTTCAAAATCAGACATGTGGATGATTTTCTTCACATACAAAGAAACATAACGTTGCTATCCATTAGGAAAACATAAGTCAAAACCAGAATTAAATATAATCTCACAGCAATCAAAAAGCTATTAACAAAATTCTACAAATGACAAACATTAATAAGAAATTTGGGAAGAGGGAACCCAGGTACCTTGTTGGTGGAAATATAAATTGTTGCATCCACTATTATTAAAGTGTGGACAGTGCTCAGAAAACTAGAAATAGAAGCATTATATGTTGCAGCAATTCCAGTTTTTGGTATAAATCTGAAAAAATATGAAAACATTAAACTAAAGGACATATTACCCCCAATGTTCTTAACATCATCATTTATAGTAGCCAAGGAAAGAAGCACAACTCAACTGCCCATCAACAAATGATTGGCTGAAGTAGATGTGAGATATAGATAACATAATAAATACTTAGTCATTGTCATATTAAAAAATAAAATTCTGCCACTTGGAACAATGTGACTGGACCCAGAGAGTGTTGCACAAGGAAAATAAGTCATAAGGAGAAAAACATTCTATGTTGTCACTTAAATGAGGAAAATAAAGATATAAGAGAAATAATCATTAAAAAATAGGAACAGAATCACATATAAATGTGTAGTGTACCAAGTTTTGGTTTCCTGTGGGGACAGGGAAGAATGATGGAGAAGACAGAAATGTGCAAGCTACTAGTAATAAATTAGAGAACCAACAGGGCTATATTTACAGCAGTGAGAATTATTTTAAAAATTTAATTGATTTTAAAGAGATTATAGGGATATATTACAGTAAAACGTGCATGTAGGTGGGAAAAACTTTAAAAAAAACAACCCAGGAAAATCAAAATATTTTGTAGTACTCTGACATAAAGGGAGGTGATTTATTCACTTTCTTCACTCTTTTCATAATGTCCTTAGTAGAATTTAAGCTTTTATCTGAAAAAGTATATACTTTTAAAAGTGACATAAGTTTAAACAATTTCTGTCTCTCCCCTTTCATCTACAGTCAATAAAACATTCACATCTCAACCAAAAATAATACAACACAAAACAATAATCCGGAACGTATGTGAACAGGTAAAGTTTGGTGGACTAAAACACACAAAAGAAGCTGAACTGAGGGAGGAGCAGATTTGGTGTGTGAAACCAAAGCCCCCTGACTAGGATATATGAGTCCTCAAGTTCAGACAACCCAGTAGGAACAGGGTCTCATTGGATTACACTGCATCAGCCTCCAACTGCACCAGTACTCATGGTCACATGTAACTGGAGGGAGCCACAAAGGAGACAGAAATTCCATCCTTCAGACACTCAGACATTCATGAAAATGTCCCTACTCCCCATTCACAGTGGTGGAGACAAGGTACCTTGCAACACTGGAGATATCAAAGGCACTTGTCTGATTCCAAATACCCACCAGTCTTTACACATTTCCTCAATGTGTACACTGAGTCTCAAGTGGTATCAGATAAAAGGAAGGGTTCACCGTCCCAGTGACAACAGTGGCTTTAACTACCAAAGAAGTCTAAGAAGTGACAATGAAAGCACATCTTTTATCCAGACAGTAGAGACTGCAAAGTGCCAGTTTGAAATATTATCAGAGGTAGCTCAGGTAAGTAAAATAAAAGATTGTGCAATATTGCAAACTACCAGAAAACAAAAGCAAGGACTCCAACTCCCAATTTTTTATGTGTCATCAGAGCAATAATTTATCAAGATCATGACCAGTCACAGTAACATTATAGGGCACGCACACATACACATAAACACACACAGACACCGACACAGTCACAGACACACATGCACACACACCTGCGTGCACACACACACACACACAATGTCAACCCTGCAGCAAACAAACTTAAAGTCATGGTGTATTGCCACATAACTAATAGAGAATCCAAATATGTGCCATACACAATCTCAATACAAGAAACAAAAATAAGAAAGCAGTTTAGTTAGCTCAGGAATAAATGAAATGATGATAAGGAATACATTACCAAAGAGACTGAAACTATAAAATATCCAAACATTATTGGAGGACCAGGAGAACTTAATAATTGAGATGAAGAATGCAACAGAAAGCATTGGAAGTAGAGTGTCTTTCTGTAAGAGAGATTAACAAACTCACTAATACAAAACTAGAAATGATAGGAGAGGGCAGATATTCAAGATATTAAAAAGTGAGGAAATTCTACAGTAGCCATCAGACTTCCTCAGGAAGTGCACATTAGAGTGGAATCCTGGAGGGAGTAGAAAGTTAGAAGGCAGCTGATGGTTTATTTAAAGAAATAATAGTTTATAACTTCCCGAACCTGTGAAAGGAACTGATATACAATTCCATGAGCCAACAAAACACCAATAACTATATGAAAAAGGGACCTCCTTTAGGATATGTCACATGAAAATTGGCAAGTCAATGGCAGAGTAATATTTTAAAGGTAACCAAAAATAGTTATGATAATCTACAAAGGATCCCCCATTAGGCTATCAGCAGATTTCTGAGCAGAAAACATAGGCCACGGGTAAATAAAATTACATTTCAAACTACTGAAATAAGAAGTCACTCACCCAATAATATTTAGATAGTTATCACTTAGATATAAAGTGAAAATAAAGACTTTACCAGACAAACAAACCTGAATGTGACAAAAAAACAAAACCGAGACACCTTATAAGAGGTACAGAATAGAAGTCTTCTAAGAAATATAAATTGGCAAAAATGGGTAAAACATTGACCAAAATGCTAAGGAGAGACCACGAGAAATTTTCATCTGTTCATTTGGGTATGTTTTTAAATGCTACTATAATATATGGATTAAAGAGAGAAAAATAGGAATTCAGGAGAAATAAATATAGATAAGTCAAACTGGTTACATGCTCACAACAATAAAAGAAATAATTTGAAACAGTAATCATAAAAGGTAAAGAGTAAAATTAAAACAATATTAAAGGAAGCTTCTATCAGTGGAAAAAGCACTAAATTATACATGAGATGTTTTATTTTTAATTGAAGTACAGTAGATGTACTATATTGTGTAGTTTCAGATATACAGCATAGTTATTCTAATCACTTTGTAGATTATATTGCATAATGAATTATTACAATAATTTTAACATACAAGTATTTTAAGCTATTGTGTACAATTCCATGCTCTATACAGATTATCCTTGTTGCTTCTCTATTTTATGGATACTACTTTGTATCTGTCAATACACTTCCATTAAAATCTCTTTCCCTTCCACTTTGGTAAACATAAATTTTTCCCATATCTTTGAGTCTGCTTAAGTCTTGTCTATCTTATCTCTTTACCTCTATAACATGTCTCTATCTATCTATCTATCTATCTATCTATCTATCTATCTATCTATCTATCTAACCATCTATCTATCTCTCCATCTCTCTATCAATCATGCATTATCCTTCTATCTATTTATCTGCCATCTATCATTAGATAGCTATAGATAGATGTACACAGATATTTGTTACTTTTTAAATTCCACATATAAATTATATTATATACTTTTGTCTTTGTCTAAGTTAATTCATTAAGCACATTATTTACTAGGTCCATTCAGGATGCTGAAAAACAATGTGTTATACATTTTCATGGCTGAGTATTATTCCATTGCATATTTATAGAAACATCATATCTTCTTAAGTCCATAGTCTACTGTGGACACTTGGATTGCTTTTCTGTCTGCATAATATAAACAGTGTTCTTGTGAACATTGGTTCTTCTCAACTTAGGGTGTTTTCCCCAGATTTTTCCTAGGAGAGTTATTACTGGGTGATATTGTAGTTAACTTTTTAGGCTTTAAACAAATCTGAATACTGTTTTCCAAAGAAGTTGTACCAATTTACATTACTACTTAGAGTATGCAAGAGATTTCATACCTCCACAACTTCTCCAACACTTAATATTTGTAGACTTTTTGATAATAGCCATTTTACCAGTGTGATGTGATAACTCATTGTGGTTTTGATTTGCAATTACCTAATAATTAGTAATGTTGTGCAAATTTATTACTTGCCTGTTACTCATCTGTAAGTTTTCTTTGGAGAAAAACAAACTCAGGTACTCTGCTCTTGTTTTTGACTGGGTTTTTTTTTTTTCACATTGAGTTGTGAAACCTAAATCCATGTTACATCTATTAACCTACATCTATTAACCAATGGTCACTTGCATTGTTTGCAAATATGTTCTCCAATTACACAGGCAGTATTTTCATTTCATTGAGAGTGTCCTTAGCTGTGCAGAAATTTTCAAGTTTGTTTAGGTCCCACTTGCTTATTTTTGCTTTTGTTCTTTTGCCTTAGGAGACTGATATAAGAAAATATTCCCATGATATATATCCAATAGTGTATCACCTATATTCCCTTCTAGCAGTTTTATAGTATCAGGTCTTACATTTAGCTCCTTAATACACTTGGAGTTTATTTTTGTATATGATGTCAGGGAATGCTCTCATTTCACTGTTTTACGTGTAGATGTCCAGATTTCCCAACACCATCCATTGACGTGACTGTCTTTTATCCATTGTGTACTCTTGCTTCTTTTATCATAGATTCATTGCTCATAGGTGTGTGGAAATATTTCTAGGCTCACTATCTGTTTTTATTGATAATATATCTGTGCCAATGACATAATCTTTTTATTACTGTAGGTTTATATTATAGTAAGGTATCTGGGAGGGTTATACCTCCAGATTTGTTGTTTTTTCTCAAGATCATTTTGGCAATTTTTAATGGTTTCATGTAATACTTAGAGTTATTTATTTTCTGGTTCTGTGGAAAATACTACAGCTTCTTAACAGGAATTGCACTATATCTGTAGGTTTCTTTGTGTAGTACGGCCATGTTAACAATATTAACCCTTTCAATCCAAGAGCACAAGACATCTTTCCATTTCTTTGAATCATTTTTAATTTCTAATTAAATGTTTTTTTAATTTTCAGTGTGTAGATCTTTCATATATGTGGATACATTTATTCCAAGATATTCGGGGGAAAGTGGTATTAAATTTCATTGATTTCAGCGTCCATTTTATGGTATCTCATGATTAATGTGTAGAAATTCAAGAGACTTCTTTACATTAATCTTGTACCCTGCTCCCTTGATGAAATTATTTATTGTTCATAATAGTCAGTTTGGAGCCCTTAGGACTCTGTATGTATATTGTTATGCCTACAGTAATGGTGAGAATTTTGCCTCTTTCTTTCCATTTTGTGTTTCTTTTTCTTCTTTTTCTTTTCCTTTTCCTTTCTTCTTTTAGTATTGAACAGAAATGGTGAGAGTAGGAATCATTGTCTTGTTCACGAATTTACCCAGAAGGATTTCACCATTTCCCCTGAGTATTATAAATTGTTATAAATAGCCTTTAGTATGTTGAGAGACGTTCCCATTGTACTCACTTTCATGAGAATTCTGATGATGAATGTATGTTGAAGTTTGTCAAATGCTTATTATTTTTGTATTGACATAGTTTTGTGAATTTTGTCCTTCCATTATAAGATATGTGTCATGCTGCTTGACTTGTGTATGTTGAGCCATCCTTGTGACTCTGAAAGGAATCCAATTGATCATCATGTATAATCCTTTCTAAGTATTCCTGGATTCATTTGTTGATGTTTTTTGAGGATTTTTGAATGTATATCCTCATTCATCAAGGATTTTGGATTTTCATTTTCTTTTTTTTTTTGGTAATGTCTTTGACTGGTTTTGTTATCAGGGTAATGTTGGCCTCATAGAATAACATTGGGGATTTTCCTTCCAACTTCATTTTTTAAAATAGTTTGGGGGAAAGTTGTTTTGCTGAAGGTATCCAGGCATTTTGTTCAAGGGGTGTTTCTAAAATTACACATTTTATTGAACATATACTGATTGCTCTTTTCATGTTCTCAGTTTTCTCTTTATTCAGTGTTGATGGGCTGTACATTTCTAGAAATTTGTCCATTTCATTTAGGTCGTGCTGTTTGCTGTCACATAACAGCTCATAGTGCTTTCATAAATTGTTTTGTATTTGTGTAATATCAGATATTATTTCTACTATTTTATTTCTTATTTTGTTTCAGTCCACTCTCTGTATTTCTTGATAAGCCTGGCTAAATGCTTACCTGTTTGTTAATATTTTCAATAAAAATTAAAGCTTTTGATTTTATGATTTGTAATTTATTTTTCAATATTATTTTATATATTTTCAACATAATCATTAAAGATTTCTCATTCTACTGCCTTAGGGTTTTGTTTGTTCTTATTGTTATTTTGGGTGGTATGTTTGGTCCTTTCTATCAGGTTTTCCTTGTTCTATGTAGAAGTCCTGATATGTTGTGAACTTCCCTCTTAGGTTTGTCTTTGCTGCATCACATACGTTTTATGAAGCTGTGTATTCATTGTAATATGTCTCCAAGTTGATTTTATTACCTCTTTGATTTCATCATTGAACGGGTTTTATTTTATTTATTTGTGGATATGGTTTGACCTCATGTTTGTGCTTTTCCTATACTTCTTTCTAAAGTTGATGCACAGTTTCTTACTTTTGTGTATGGAAAAATACTTGCTGTAATCTATATTTGCTTAAAGTTCCTGAGGCTCATTTCATGACATAATCTGTCATTTATTCCTTAGATAACATCCTGTGCACACTTGAAATGTTTATGTGTTCTGCTTTTCTGATGCAGTGTCCAATAGCTCAGTTAGGTTCAAATGATCTAATATGCTATTAAGATCTCTATTTCCTTACAGATATTCTTTCTGGATAATCTGGCTATCAGAATAGTGAAGTGTTAAACTCACCTACTATTATTGTTTTATAATGAATTAATTCTTTCCTGTCTACTAAATTTCATTTTATAATTAGGATCTACGGTGTTGGGTCCATATACAATTTAATGAGTGTAATACACTATTTTTTATTCATCTCTTTTTCTTTATATAATCTCATATTTTTCATTTTGGCCCCTTTTTTAAAACGTATTTTGTATGAGGAGAGCATTGCAATCTGCAATTTCTTTCCATTTCCATGGGATATCTTTTCCATTTATTTCCAGAGTATGTTTATCTTCCACCATAAAGTGAGACTTTTGGAGGGTGAGGCAAAGATGTTGGAGTAGAAAGATGCTCGTAGCTAGCCCTTTCCCACAAATGCACCAACAATCACATCCACAGACCCACTCAGCTAACCAGAGAACCTGCAGAACTCTGACAGAATATTGTCCTCTTCAATAGATAAAGATGTGAATAATCTGGTAGGAGAAAAGGAAGAAAGAAAGAAGAAAAGGCAAAACAGAGTGGGACAGGTCTGACAGAGAGGGAGCAGCAAAGAAGGACTTTTGCTCATTCACTGTGTCTCCCTCCTACAACTGAGAGATCAGCAGGATGGAGGGGGAGCCTCCAAGGCTTGGACATGTACATAGTATAAGTTGACTGACATAATTAAGTTAAACAGGCACATAGGATCCCTGTAGTTCTCAGCCAAAGATGCAACCCAGAAGTTGGGGGCAGGGACAAGCTGCCCAAGCAGGGAGGTAGTTGGGGATGGCTGCGCTGTGGCAGCCCAGGGGAATGGAGTTGACTTTGTGTCATGGCTGTGGGTTCACAGGGCAGAACAACCTGGGCCCTCCATAAAACAACTGGGCAGATGTGCCCTGTGGGTGAAGGGTGCATTGCCCATCTCTGAAATTTACAAATGTTTCTAGGTGAAGAGAGCTAGGGCTCAGGCACAGCCACCATACCCTCTAGTGCTTTACATCGAGGTGGTAGTGGACACAAAACCTGCATCTACACCTAAGGACATAGCAGCCTCAAGGGCAAGACCGAGACTTGTCTACAGACTGAGGCAGATAGGAACATACTGGCTGTTTCCCCAGAGAACTTGTTTGACAAGACAAACAAGGAGCTGGATTTTGGCTCAGTCTTCCCTGAGCCCACTTCTTGTGTGCAAACCCGAGGCAGAGCGTATAGTGGCACAGAGCAGCAGAGTGATCGGCAAACTGACAGGGCGGGTGGCCCGTCTAATTTTGGGCAGGAATACAGCCCCTGATCATGGTGCTGGAGAGGTTATGGTGCTCAGTCCTGCCTGGTCAGTCTGCAACATCAGACTGCAGCATCGGGCAGGGCATTGAAAATTCCGCCCAGAGTAAAGAGAGCTTCATCAGAACCAGTGTTGGGTGTAGGAGCGATCTGATTGCTGACATACCCTGGGAGAAGCACAGATGAGGGCTCCAATGGAGGGCCTCTGGGAATAACAAGCTGGGCTTCCAAATCAGGGTGAATAAAGAAAGACTTCACATTAAAAGTTCACAGTCTCCAGGAGAAAAATGACCACCCCATTGTATTAATCAGTTTTTAACTGTTCCATTTTATATTACCCTCATAATTTTTACTTCTTCTTGCATTATATATACCCCCATTTTAATCCCTTTGAAATTTTTTAAAATATTTTTATTATTATTATTTTTCCAGACTCTGCTTCAAATTCCTTTTCTTTTATTCAGTATAAAATGCCTTCAAACATTCATTTCTCCCTTCTTAAAAATTCTTTCTCTCTCTTTTTTCTCTTTTCTAAGTTGTATAACTACATAGGCATTAGGTAGATAAACTACTTTAGGACCACAGTAGATAACTGAAACTCCATAAACCACAGTGCCAGAGAGTTAGTAGAAAATTGAAGAAGCATAGAAACCATTCCCAATTTAAGATCAAGAGAAATCCCCTGAAAGAACGATCAGTGAAACTGACATTTATATCCAACGAGATAAATATTCCAAAAACGGAGTGATCAAAGTACTGAAGTAAATAAAAGTGATAGTGTTTAGAGATACAAAATATGTCAAAAATGAAATAGAAGCTATAAAGAAGAGATGAGTAAAATAGGTAAACCTGTTGACTGAGATGTGGAATGATTTAAAGGTGTAGCAAAGCTGACTAGATAATGCAGAGGAATGGATTAGTGACTTAGAAGACAGGACAATAGGAAGGACCCAATCAGAAGAGCTATAAGAGAAACAAAGAGAAACAAACAAGATAAGCAAAAGGGACCTATGGGATAAATTATAGCATGCCAATCTTGTCATAAGAGAAGTCCCAGAATGGGAAGAGTGATCAAAGGGGATTGCAAAGGTTTTTGTAGAAATCACAACTGAGAACTTCCAAAAATTGAAGAAGGAATCAGATATCCAAGTACAGGAAGCTCAGAGTGTCCCAAACAGGAAGAACACAAGTACACCCACACCAAGACATACAATTAAAATGGCCAGAATAAAGGATAAATGTATGATCCTAAAGACAGCAAGAGAATAGTAAAGTCTGTGTTACAATGGAATCCCCATAAGCCTACCAGCTGATTTCTCTACACAAGTACTACAGCCCAGGAGGGAGTGACAAGATATATTCAAAGTCCTGAATGAAAAAAAATTATATACTGTAGGATAGTTTGACCAGCAATACTATACTCTTTGGTAGAAGTAGAAATAAAGGATTTCACAGACAAGAAAACGTTTCAAGAGTTAGCAACATTAAACCCATGATATAAGAATTATTGAAAGGTCTTCTCTAAAAACAAAAGCAGCAAGATGCTACAGAAATGTGAAAATCACAGCTGGAAATGTGATAACTCATGAATTACAATTAAAATAAACACAAAATTTTAAAACAAGACATACAAATCATTGAGAGTGGGAAAGGGAGGCAGGAAAATAGAGAGTTTTTTTTTTTTTTGGTCTTTCATTTTAAAATTTTTTGTTCTTGGTAGGATGGGTTTGAGATCATGTTGCTGTCCGTTTAATAAAAGCAGTTATACTAATGGTCTAATGGACTTATAAAAAGGGTAACAGGAAGAAAATAACTTATCAGGGAGTGACAAAAACAAAATAAATTTCATGATAATACAAAGGAAAATGACCAAACCATAAAAGGAAGATGAAAGGAACAAAGAGGAAATAAAAATTCAACTGCAAAGAAAAGGTCAATTTGGCAATAAACACAAGCCTATCATCAATTATTGTAAATGTTAATGGACTAAATGCTCCAGTCGAAAGTCATAGAGTGGCAGGCTGGATAATAAAGCAAGAATCTTCAATAGGCTGCACACAAGAGGCCCACTTCAGAGAGAAGGACACATATAGTTTGAGAGTGAAAAGATGGAAAATGGTATTGCATACAATAGGAAAAGCCAAAAAACAGATGTTGCATTACTGATTTCAGACAGAATATTCTTTAAAATAAAGGCCATAAAGAAAGATAAAGGACATTTTATAATGATTGAAAGAGTGATACAATATGAGGATAGCACACTCGTTAATACATATGCACCAAATAGAGGAGCACCTAAGTACATAAAATAATTACTAACACATATAAAAAGGGAGTCATATTTGTAGATATCAACACTGCATTAACATCACTGGACAGATCATTAAGACAGAAAATAAATTAGGCAACAGAAAAATCAAATAATACAATAGAAATATTACACTTGGTGGATTTTTCAGAGCATTGCAACCCCCCAAAACAGGATACACATTCTTTTCAAGTGCACGTGGAATATTTACCAGGATTCATGATGTACTTGGGCAAAATAGAAACCTCAGCAATTTTAAGAAGGTAGAAATTACCTCAAGCATCTTTACTGACCACAATGCCATGAAGCTAGAAATCAAAAACAGAGAAACAAAGGAGAACAAAGGAAAACATGGGGATTAAACAATATGTTATTAAAAAATCAATGGGTCAAATAAGAAATCAAAGCTGAAATGAAAAAGTACCTTGAGACAAAAGATAATGATAGCAAAACCCACAAAATTTATGGGACACAGCAAAAGCAGTGCTGAGAGGGGAGTTTATAGCGATACAGGCTTTCCTCAAAAAAGAAGAACAAACACAAATGCACAATTTAACCCACCAGCAGAATGAATTAGAAAAACAAGACAAAAAAAACCCAAAAAGGCAGCAGAAGGAAGGAAATCATCAATATTGGGGAGGAAATAAATAAACTATGGGTTAAAAAGACCATAGGAAAAAAGTCAACCAATCCAAAAGCTGGTTTTTCCAAAAAGTAAATAAAATCGATGATCCTCTGGCGACTCAAAAAGAAGAAAACAGAGGGAGCACAAATTAGCAAAATAAGAAAGGAGAATGGAGAAATTGCACAAAAAAATAGAAATACAGAATATCATATCAGAATATTATGAAGAGTATATGGGACCAAACTGTATAACCTAGAAGAGATGGACAAGTTTCTGGAAAGACACTGTCCACCAAGACTGAATCAAGAAGAAACTGACCCCTTGAACAAACAGAGCACTAGAAATAAAATCAAAATAGCAATGTAAAACCTCCCTACAATTAACTGTCCAGGACCGGATTGATTCATGGAAGAATTCTACCAAACAACCAAAGAAAAACTCATACCAGTTCTTCTCAAACTCTTCCAGAAGATTGAAAAGGAAGGAATACTCCCAAAAACATTCTATGAAGCCACAATCACCCTGATACTACAATCAGGCAAAGGCACTACCAAAAAAGAGGATTATAGGCCAATATCACTGATGAACACAGACGCCAAAATCCTCACCAAAATAGTAACAAATAAAATCCAACAACACAGAAAAAAGATTATATATCATGACCAAGTGGGGATCATGCCAGGGATACAAGGGTGGTTCAACTTATGAAAATCTATCAATGTAAAACAGCACATCAACAAGAGAAAGGACCAAAACTGCATGATCATCTCAATAGATGCAGGAAAAGCATTTGATAAAATTCAACACGCACATATGATAAAAATTCTCACCATGTGGGCATAGAGGGAATATATCTCAGGATCATGAAAGCTATAGATAACATACATACAGCCAGCATAGTACTCAAAGGTGAGAAGGTCAAATTCATCCTACTAAAATCTGGGACAGTAAAAGGATGCACAATACCATGAATCATACTCAAGATATACTTGGAAGTACTGGACACAGCAATCAAATAAGAGAGAGATGAAAAAGGGATGCAAATTGGAAAGGAAGAAATAAAAGTCTAACTATATGCAGGTAATATTTTACTATTTATTAAACTCCCTACAAGATCCAGAATTAATTTTCTACTGCTGATCATATAATTTAGCAAGGTAGCATGTTACAAGATTAAGGTGCAAATATCAGTGGCATTTCTTAACGCTAATGATTCAGATAATACTATAGAGCAACAGTCAACATAACAGCACTGTATTGGAAGATAAACATACATATAAGCCAATGGCACAGAATAGAGAGCCCAGATATGAACCCAAAAACGTTTGGTAAATTAATCTTAGAAAAAGGAGGCAAGAAATTACAATAGAAAAGAGATAGTCTCTTTAGCAACTGGTGTTTGGAAAACTGGACAGCAGCATGTAATTCAATGAAGCTAGAACACTCCCAATGAAGCTAAAACAACATACACAAAAATAAACTCAGTATGGATCAAAGACTTAAACATAAGACAAGATACAATAAACCACCAAGAGGAAAATATACGGAAAATGTTTTCTGACAAAAGTGTCAAAAAACTTCTCGTGGAAGAAATAAAAGCAAGAAAAAACCAATGAGACCTAATGAAACTTACAAGCTTCTGCACAGTAACGAAACTGGAAGTAAAACAAAAAGACAACCTACGGAATGGGAAAAATATTTGCAAATGAAACCGTCAAAGACTTGATCTCCAGAGTATATAAGCAGCTCATCCAACTGAATAAGAAAAAATATACCCAATCCAAAACTGGGCAGAAGACCCAAACAAGCGATTCTCCAAAGAAGACATACAAATGATCAAAAGGCACATCAGAAAATGCTCAATATCACTTATTATCAGAGAAATGCAAATCAAAACTGCAATGAGGTATCATCTCACACCATTCAGAATGGCCATCATTCAAATATCCACAAATGACAAATGCTGGAGAGGCTGTGGAATAAAGGGAACCCTCCTTCACTGCTGGTGGCAATGCAGTTTGGTGCAGCCACTGTGGAAAACAGGATGTAGATTCCTCAAAAGCCTAGGAATAGACTTAACATATAACCCAAGAATCGCGCTCCTGGGAATAAATCCAGAAGAAACCCTACTTTAGGATGACACCTGCTCCCCAATGTAATAGCCAACATTATTTACAATAGCCAAGACATGGAAACAGTCTAAATGTCCATCGACAGTTGACTAGATAAAGAAGAGGTGGTATATTTATGCAATGGAATAGTAGTCAGTCTTATCAAGAGACAACATATTGCCATTTTCAGCCATATGGATGCTCTTGGAGAAAATCAGTCTACGTGAAGTAAGCCAGAAAGAGAAAAAAAAATACCATATGAGAAGGCTCATGAGTGGAATTTAAAAACAAAATCAAACCAAACAAAAAAAGCATGATTTCAAAACAGAAATAGACACTTAGGCAGAGTATACAAAGTTTGGTTGCCAAGAGGGTGGGGTGTGGGAAGAGATAGGCTGGGAGATCAAAATTGTAACATAGATAATCAGGATTGTACTGTATAGCACAGGGAAATATATAAAAGATCTTAACGGCAGCTCACAGGGGAAAAAATGGGACAACAAATGTATACATGTTCATTGTAACTAAAAAATTGTGCTTTACAATGGAATTTGAGACAACCTTTTAAAATGAATAAAAATCAATAAAAAAAAGTTAAAAAAGAAAAAAACATGATCCATTAACCGTGCTAATATATATTGGAGAGAATAACAACTATGCAAAAGAATAGTCAAACCAAAAATTTTGTTTTGGTTTCTTTTTAAGATAAGAAAAATCAAAAAGCCTCTAGCTAGGTGCATCATGAAGAAAAGAGAGATGCTCCAAAGAAAAAAAGTCAGAAATAAATGTGGAGAAATAACAATTGTTCCCTCAAATATATAAAAAAGGGATTATTTTGTCAACACTTACATGCCAGTAAACTGGACAACTTTGAAGAAATAGACAAATATCTAGAAAGAGACAGGGATAAGGAGAAACATATAATTTGAACAAACTGTTTACTAGAACAAAGAAAGAATCTGCATTTAAAAAATCGTTAAATAGGAGTGCAGATTTAAACACCTCCCGTGGAAAACTGTACAAAAATACAAAGCAGAACTTATACCCTTCCAACTATTCAAAACTGGTGAAGATGTGGGAAACTCACAAATTAATTCTTTGAAGCTTTCATCACCCTGATAGCAAAGCCAACATACAAAGTACAGGCAAAGAGAATTTCAAGCCAAAATCTTTGATTGATATAGATGCAAAAATTCTATGAAATATTATTAGCAAACAAAATCCAGCCATACCTAAAATGAATTATACAGCACGATCAACTTTAATTCATTGCAGGGTCATAAGAGAGGTGGAACATACATGAAATCAATCAGTTCCATTCAGCACATTAAAAAAGAAACAGGGAAATTGACGTGATCATCCCAATAAATCCATAAAAATCATTTCACAGACTTCAACTTTTATTAATTAAAATAGCAACAACAACAGCAACAAAAAAACAACA
The DNA here is from genome assembly GCF_048564905.1 of Vicugna pacos. Taxonomy (NCBI): domain Eukaryota; kingdom Metazoa; phylum Chordata; class Mammalia; order Artiodactyla; family Camelidae; genus Vicugna; species Vicugna pacos. Next base: position 17,837,213 of record NW_027328741.1, on the reverse strand, counting down.
GAAAAAACAGCAAAAACAGAAACCTCTTACCAAAGTAGGATTCAGGAAATATATCTCAACATAACTAAAGTCATTAATAACAGATACACAGACAACATAATATGCAAAAGTGAAAAACTGAAAGCCAAATTAAGGAATAAGAAAAGGATGCCCACTCTCACCATTTCTATTAAACACAGTATGGGAAATCTCTAGCAAAAACAATGGACAAGAAAAAAGATATTCAACTTGGACTGAATGAAGTAAAACTGTTATTATTTTTGATGACATGATAATCTATATAGATATCCCTACAGATTCTCCACACCAAAACAACTAAAACTTATAAAGACATTTAGCAAAGTAGTATGATTCATGATTAATATACAAAAACAGTCAGATTTCTTTACACTAACAATGAAATATTCCATAATTAAAAAAAATCCATATGATATCAGATCAAAAATGAAAAACCTATGAAAAAACCAAGATAATAAAATCTATAGGACACTGATAAAAATTTATAGATGATGCAAATAAATGGAAAGAAATCTCAAGGTCTTAGTTTAGAGGAATTAATATTGTTAAAATATACATACTACAAAACATGTCTTCAGATATAAAGTGATTCAGATCGATCTACATGATATTTTCCACAGAAATTAAAACAGTTCTAAGATTTGTATGGAACTGAAAAATTACCAGAACTGCAAAAGTAACATTGAGGAAAAACAACAAAGATGGAGTCATAACCCATAACCCTCCCAGATCTCAGACTATATTACAAAAACAGCAATCAAAGCAGCACAATACTGGAAAACAAACAAACATCTATATCACTGGAATGGAACACAGAGGCAGAAATAAAACATCACATCTATGGTCAAATAAACTATGAAAAAGGAAAAAAAGTATACAAAGCCTAAAAGAAAGTTTTAAGCAAGTGATGTTGAGAAAGCTTCACAGCTACATGTAAATCAATGAAATTAGAATACTCCCTCACACTGTACAAAAATAAACTCAAAATGTTTTAAATATCTGAATGTAATACATGACACAATAAAACTACTGGAATCTCAAAAAGTCAAAACAAGACATAAATTGTAGCGAAACTTTCTTATTTCAAACTCCCAAGCTGAAAACTATAAAAGCAAAATAAAAATATAGATCCTAATTAAACTTAAAACCTTCTACACACCAAAATAAACAATATGGAAACATAAAATTCCAAATGGGAGAAAAAGTTAGGAAACTATGCAATCAACAAGAGGCTAATTTCTAAAATACACAAAATGTTCATACAACTCCATTTCAAAAATCTGCAAACTCAGCCAGAAAATGAGCAGAAGGCAATTCTGTAAAGAAGACACACAGATGACAATCAGAAACATAAAAACATGCTTACATAGCTAATCATTATACAAATGCAAGACAAAATTAATGGTTTACCTCACACTAGTGAGAAGGGCTGTCATCCAAGTGTCTACAAATAATAAAGACTGGGGAAGTTGTGGAGAAAAAGGGACATTCCAACGCTGTTGGTGGAAATGGAAATTGGTGCAACCACTTTAGAAACAGTATGGAAGTTCCTTTAAATAATTAAAATAGACCTATCATATGGCAAAGCAATCCCAGTCCCGGCATATAAAGCATAAAACCTGAAAACAAAGAATCTAGTGTAAAACATAAGAAGTACACTCTGACAATGGACTTAAGTTGATTCTACATATGTCTCCTCTGGCAAGGGAAGCAGAAGCAAATCTAACAAAATTTGATTGTATCACTCTGAACAGATTTACACTGCAGAAGAAATGATCAATAAAATGAAAAGTCAACCAACATATTGGGACAATATATTTGCAAGTGATATTTTCCAATCAAGTGTTAATATCCAAATATATGTCAAACTCTTACCCCACAACAACAACAAAAAAGGCCAAAGAATCCAATTAAAAAAAATGTCCTTAGGAACTGAATAGATATATCTGAAACAATTATTTGTAGAAAACAAAGAGTTGGCTAAATGACATATGAAAATATGTTCAGAGTTATAAATTATAAGGAAAGTCATAAACCAAAAATGAGACAAGACCTCACACTTGTCAGAAGGTTCTCATCAAAAAGAAAAGTAATAAATGTTGGTGAGATTGTGGAGAAAAAGTAACACCATGAACACTGTTGATAAGAATGCAAAGTATTGATTCAATTGCATATAAACATCAAATTTTCTTCATCCATTTTTCTGTCAAGGGATGTTGGATTTTTAGGCTCCTGTCTGAAGACTCTAGAGAATGAGCCCATGGGCTGAACTGATAAACAAGCTGTGAGGAATGTCACATATCGAGGCTGGATAAGAAATGGCCTGCTCATTGTATCCAGTATGGATGGCTGTATGGCCTATGCTGGGTAAGATCCTCAGAGGAGGACAACCTAAGACAGGCACAGACAGCTGGATAAGAGATGGCCTACTTAATGAAGTTCCGTGATGAACTTTAAAACAATCCTTGATCATTTAACATCCTGTGCTTACTGCAGGAGCATGAGGACATAAATAGTTTAAGATTATTAACATTGTTATAAGTTAGATGTTATGTGAGTCATTGTGAATGTCCTATATAAACCCTTTTTCTAAGAATCAATAAAAAGAGAACTGCTCTGCTGCTCTCCACACCGTATTTCTGTGTATATGATATCGTGCCACTGACAGGGTTAATTTAATTTGTTGGGAGTATCTTAAAAGTATGTTGTATTATATACAATGCTCTTTTTGCACTTATTGAAATTATTATGTGAATTTTATTTGCAGCAAAATTCCTGAAACTTCTCCATTTCTTAGGTTTTCCAGTTGGTTTCCATGCAGTTGTTCATGGTATACCCTTAAGATATTTTGCAAATTTCATGTACTCTTTGTATTTTCCCCATTTTCATTTCTTATGTTATTTGTGTTCTCTCTCTTTTCTTGTTGGTGAGCCTGTACTGAGTTTTGTCAGATTTGTTGACTATTTCAAGAAACAGTTTGATTGATTTTTTCTATTTTTTAATCTTTACTTCAATTCTTTCTTCCTTGATCTTTATTTTCCCACTTTCTGCTTTTTTTGGTTTTGTTTGCTCTTCTCTTCATGATTAGTTTAAATAGAATGTTAGTTTATTTTTTAAATTGCTCTTCTAACTTGAGGCGGACTTTTTCACTATGAACTTCCCTCTTAAGCCTGCTTTAACTCTATTCCATAGATTTTGTGTAATGTTGTGTCATATTTCTCAAGATATTTTTTAATTTTTTCTTTTAATTCATCACATTTCCCCCTTACTTTAGTACCATGTTTTTTAATTAACATGCTGTCATTTTTCTCTCTATTTTTCTGTGATTGATTTCTAATTTCATGGTTTTATACTCAGAAAAGATGCTTGAAATAATTTTTATCTTCTTAAATTTGTTGAGGCTTCTTCTGTGCCTCAGTACATAAACTTTCCTAGAAAATGTTCCATGTGCACTCGAAAAGAATTTATATTCTGTTTTGGGGAGAAGTAGTGTTTTGAAATTATCAACCAAATCCAATTATTTTATCGTATCTTTTAGTATCTTTGTTCCCATATTAATTTTCTGTCTGAAAGACCAGTCTAGTGATGGTAATGGGGAGTAATATTCACCTACTGTGATTGTGCTCCTATCGATTTTTCCCTTTTTATCTATTAGAATTTGCTTTATGTATTTAGGTGCTCCTATATTGAGTGCATATATATTAATGAGTATATTACCCTCATTTTGTATGGCTCCTTTAATCATTATATCATGTCCTTGTTTATCTTTCTCTATGGCCTTCCTGTAAAGTCTATTTTGTGTGAAGTCAGTACTGCTAGTCCTGTTTTCTTGTCATGTGCATTTGCATGGAATATATTTTTCCATCTTCTGGCTTTGAATTGAAGTGTGCTCCTCTTTCTAAATTGGGCTTCTTGTATGCTTCATAATGTAGGATCTTGCGATATTATCCCATCTGACAATATACATCTTTTGATTGAAGCACTAAGTCCAATAACAATTGTAACAATTATTGTTAAACTGGTGTTTATTTCCATTTTGAACTTCATTTTCCATTTGATTTGGTATTTCCTTTTTGTTCATTTCTTTTTCTTTTTGTGGCTTTGTAAGTTTTCTTTTATTATCTTGCTTTTTTTCTGTCTTTGTGACTTCATTGTAAGATTTTGACTTATGGTTACCCTGTTTTGTATGTATATTCACCCATTACTATATCTGTTTATAGTAACTGAAAGGAATACAAATACAAACGCATCATACAGAGAACAGAAACAAGGAGAATATTCTCTGTTTTGCCCTGTTTCACTCTCTGACACTTAAAAATTTTGATGTCCTGTTTTACAACAACATGCTTATTGTGTTGTAAGTCATTTTAGCTATTGCCTTTCTAGTTATGCATTTCCCCTTTCAATAGCATCCTGCTTCTTTATTTTTAGAGATGTTTCATTATTTCTTTTTCTGTTGCTAAATCCTTTAAGTATTTGCTTTTGTGGAGAATATTTATCTCTCCTTCTATTCTAAAGGGTAGACTTGCTTGATATATTATCTTATATAACAGCTTTCATTCTGGACTTTGAATATGTCTTGCCACTGCCTTCTGACTTTTGTATTTTGTGGGAAACGTATTTAAAAATATAAAGTATATAATTATATATATGTAAAGAATAACTAAATTGAAGTTAACAAATAAGGAGAAAACCTATACATTAAAAAATAGAAAACATTGATGAAGGAAATTAAAATTGATCCAAAGAAATGAAAAGACCTCTTATGTTAATGATGTGAAACAATGTGGTTGAAACAACCATACTACACAAAGGAATCTACATTTAGTGTGATTCATGTCAAAATACACATGAGATTTTTCCATTAAATAGAACAAATAATTTCAAAATTTATATGTAACCACAAAGATCTTGAGATGCCAAAATAATCTTGAAAAATGGTATTAAATATAATAGTGTAAAATTTTCTGATGTTAAACAGTCCTACAAAGCTTTAGTAACTTAAACAACATGATACTGGCTCAAAAACTGACACCAATCAGTAGAAGAGAATAAAGCAACCAGATATAATCCTTCACACTTATGATCAATTAACCCATGAAAGCAGAAGCAAGGGTAAGAAATGAAGAAAAGAGACTCTCCTCAATAAGTAGTGCTGGGGAGTTTGAACAAGTGAAAGATAGATTAGGGTATTTCCTCACATTGTATACAATAAGTAAGCCCATAATTTGTTTTATTTTTTATATTTACTTATATTTCTTACACCTGTAATATATTGATCTATGTTTAAAACTTTTATTTCACTTATCAAGTGTATTCCTATTGTATTCTTTTTGGTATATTTTCATAATTTCTCTTTCTGATTATGTGTTGTTACTATTGTTTTCCTAATTTCTCTTTCTGATTATGTGTTGTTACTATATAAAATTGTTTTCCTAATTGTTTTCCTAATTTCTCTTTCTGATTATGTGTTGTTACTATATAAAAATGCAATGGATATTTGTATATAGATTTTGTATTCTGCAAGTTTACTAAGTTTGTTCATTATTTCTAACAGTCACTGGGGGAGTGTATGGAGTTTTCTCCCTATGTACAATTATGTCATCTGTAAAAATTTTCTAATTTGTTTTCCTAATTTCTCTTTCTGATTATGTGTTGTTACTATATAAAAATGCAATGGATATTTGTATATAGATTTTGTATTCTGCAATTTTACTAAGTTTGTTCATTATTTCTAACAGTCACTGGGGGAGTGTATGGAGTTTTCTGTCTATGTACAATTATGTCATCTGTAAAAATTTTACTGCTTGCTTGCAAGTTGAATGCTTTTTATATTTCTTCTTGCCTTGTTTTTCTGGCTAGAACTTCTAGTAGTGTAATTTTGGACTTGTGAGAATGAGCTACTTTCTCTTATTACTGGACCAGAGGAAAATCTTCCTGTGTGTGAACATTAAACTTGAAGTTAGTCATGGGTTTTTCATATACGGCTTTTATTATGTTTAGTCATATTCTATCTAGAATGAATTTGTTAAAAATTTTTTTTTAAAAAGTTAAGATCTATGAATAATTTTCCTACATATTTTTTGATTGTTATTTTTGAATTCTTTGTTATTTAAAGGATGGTATCACATTTATTGATTTGTGTATGTTAAATAAAATTTCTGAATCAGGACTAAATCCAACATAACTATATTTTATATACGTATAATATGCCATGAATTCAGCTTACTAATATTTACTTAGAATGGAATATACACATACTGATGGAAAAATATACATTGTAGCTTGAGTGAACATTTATTTATTTAAAAATTTTATCTCTCTTTTTGAATTTGGCTTATGTTTAATGAAATTTATGTCTAAATAAAGAATACAACTTTTGGTAGAATTTCATTTACTACTGTTTAATGATACAGTACCTATCTATTATTAACAATTACTGTAAAAATCACTTGCCTTAAAATGACGCATTATACTAAAAATGCCTACTGTTTCAGGATTGAGAAACATATTGCTTTCTAAAATGCATTAGCTTGTCTTTTCAACCCCAACCCACATATACTGTTATTTCTTTGTTTTTGATTGTTTGTTTTCCCCTTAGTGGAGGCACTGTCAAATGAACCCAGGATCTTGTGTATAATTGTATTTATTAACATCATTTTGGAACACTTAACAGAAGCCCCAAGAGTATGGATTATAAAGATGACAAGAAAATTTATTCCTTCTAGGTACTGAAAAACCTCTGAGTGAAAGAATGGCAAAAGTAAACTTTTGCAAGTATACTATAAGATATTCTCTTTTGTAATTCTAAAGCAGAATACTAAATTATATTTTTTTACTTATAGCTCTGAATTACAATTTAAAACAAAAACAATCCACTTTGGGATTTCTTAAATTTGATTCATTATATGAATCTAGTTTTATTTCACAAATATTTACCATTTATTTATAAACATAACAAATACACGGATAATTATTCTGCTCATGTTTTGAATATAGAGTTACTTATTCTAAAGTAAACAGATAAATAACTACTTCCATTTCCAAATCAAATTAAGTTTCACTTTAATTACAAATTATAATGAAATAGGTATGCCTTTTCTGAACAGGTTTTACATAAATCTCACTTTAATTACATAACTTTAAAATTATTTTTTATATTTTGTGCATTATTTATTCTCTGTTCACAAATGTGGTGTAAATTTGTGTACAAAAGTATGGAGATTTGTTTTATTTCTTAGACCCCAAAATTAAATTATTTGAAAAGATTTTGTGGGGATAATATTTGCAGATCACACTATAAAAATAAGCATCCTATATGTTTCATTCTAACTGAACGAATGATAATTAAACACTGCCTGAATGTTACATTTGAGTTGCTAGGAGACCAATCTTTTTGTGATGCCACATCTACTCTAGTTGAGAACCATTGTGATGGCCTAGCAGTTTATCTGTGCAGGCCTGCAAGAGCAGCATTTGAAGCTGCAGTGCTCAAAATCATGCAGATTAGAAAAGTAGCTGTAGAAAAAGTTATTTGAGATGGCACATGTTTCTTTAGAAATTCAAGTTATGTCTCCTAAAGTTGGACAAACTGGTTCAGGAAACTCCGGTAGATCTCTACTGTGTGATCAAACATTCCCTGGGAACTTGTCTTGAGGTCTATGATTGAAGAAAATGTTTTTCAGAATTTGTCTGAAGAATCCTTGATAAAAACACCATGTTACACACATTGTGTCTGTGAACCAGATGAAGATAATGAATTTCGTTCTTTGACATTTCCAAGAAAACTGTGGAAAATGTCTGGAAGTGAGAAATTTAAATCTATCTGTTGGAATGATAATGGATCTTCCATAGTGACTGATGAAGATGTCTTTAAGAAGGAAGTTTTGGATAGAAAGGCCCCTTTCAGAATATTTGAAACTGGAAGTATGAAAAGTTTACTTAGGCAGCTTAACATTTATGGGTTTAGTAAAGTCCGGCAGAATTTTCAAAGATCTGCTTGTCTAGCTGACTTTCTGACGGAAGAAAAAGAAGTCTCTGTTTTAAGCAAGGAATTCAGTATTTGTAGTTATGACTTGGTGATGTATATATAAAGTTTACTTTGTACATCTATGGTAATATAAATTTAAAGCTAGATTTTGATAATTGTATAAAACTACAAAGGCTTAAATTCTTTTTTTTCCTAAAAATGAGGAAAGTGCCTTAAGTATTCAAGATTATGAGAAACTCTGCTTGCAACTATGAATCTTATCAGAAATCTAAATAAAGGTATTAAAGCTGCTTTTAAAAGTGGCTTTCACCATTACTGCAAATTCTAATTTCTTAAATTTGATGACTATACTATTTAAATGTGTATATTCCAAATAAGGAATTTCAAAATATTGTCAGCATTTTTCAAATTTTCATGATATTATCTTTGCATAGTAAACGTGAAATCTGAGGTTTTGTAGGTTATTCTTATTGTAGTCTTGTATTTTGGCTTAAAATATTACTAAAATTTTTCTCCTATTGTTGTAGCTGCAGTTCTGCCATAATGCAAATTTTAAACGAGGCTGTCCCCAGGTTTAGTGAGAATAAAAAGAAGAGTTGGGATTAAAAATTCCTCTCAAGTGTCTTCATTGACTGAAGATTTCAACAAGAAACACTTTAAAGCAGGGGGTAATATGCAAAATCATAATTCTTATTTTGTGCCTGACACTAGTGGAGAAAGTGAATTTTTACTTTCTGCACATTTAAACATGCCTCTAATAAGAAAGCCCTCTACTAACCACATAATTGGTGATACAACTACCCCGATCAGAGGTGATATTTCTCCTCCATTATCAATGTCAGACCACCAGAACAAATTGCAGTGGATCAACGTGCTATTTTAAATCATTTGACCACTGTCCATGGGCACTCTCAAAACAGCTACACTGAAGCAAATGGTTGTGTTGTGAACTTCATTACAATTACAACCTGTACTTCTTAGAACAGCATCTTGTCTCCCATACAGAGCAATTATTTTGGACTAATGGTGGAACATTTTTCTTTTCCAGAAAAAATCACAACTTATCTGCCAATGAAGGTCGTATTTCTAAACTTCAACCAGGGAGCAACCCACGGTTTCCAGTGATAGTGATAGCTGATACATCAGCTACCTCTCTATCAAGGCCAAATCATCAGCCATCTTCACTTTATGAACGTCATCTTAAATACAACTGATCTTCCAGAGGACTACCAGATTATGCAGGATAACAAAGATTGATATTGATGTTGGCAAAAGTCGACAACTATCTGCAATTTTCTTATTTGAGCAACAAACATAGATGTGTACCTGTAATTTCCTTATATTTTTTTAAATAGTGTAATGAGTTAAACGGGAGACTAAGTTACCATTTAAAGAAAAAAGAGATATTTGAATGACATGATCATTTGATGGAACAATATCGGTGTAAATTTAAATAATTTCTTGTAAGGAACAAGAGAAAATGGAAGAATTTGGAAAAAGACTAATACTTGGAGAGAGGGAAAAGTACTAAGTGGTTTCTGGTTCATCCTGAAAAGTATTAAAAGTGTTAAGTTAGGATTGGTTGGAACAGAAGATAAATGCAGGGACCGGCCCAGGGATCATGGTCTCTATTATGTCATCCCTGGAATCAAAAATGTCACATGATCTATTCTCAGATGGCTCATTCAGCATGTGGTAGAATTTAAGAAGCAATTTTATCTATGGTCTTCTTTGTGCTGTTCTCAAAGCATTCCAATTGGTGCTTTCGTAACCTGCCCTCAAGAGTCTACGCTATATTTTTTAGTCAATAATTTATGTTGCTTTTATGTTCCAGCCAAAAACAAGCTTACATCCACAGGGTGGCAATTAATGCCTTTCCAACTCTAAGCCCACAAACTCAACATAGTTTAGTCATTTTTTATAGATCTGGCATCTGGCAACCTTGGCATATCTTTATGTTTCTCTGTTTCTGGAGATACATCAAGGCAAATGCTTGTCAACTATTTTAGCTCCAACCGCACAACTTTTGCTCCAGCTCATCCTTGGACTTAGGATGTCCTCCTTTTACCTACTTAGATTTTCCCAGTCTCAGCACAGAAACCACCTCCTCCAGATGTTTTCTGTCTATCCCCCTTTACTTGTCTAACTTGGATACAAAAACAGTAAGCACAGCACATGTGACAGGATGCATTTTATTATTTAGAGAATGAAAAATACATGTTGACTTTAAGCAAAATCTACTTTCCTGAAACAACAAAACTCTTATGGTTTTCAAACTATTTCGTTATGGTCTTTACTCTTCACCACAAACTAGCTATTTTCATTGCCCAGGTACTAGTCACTGAAGACAGTAATTTGAGGAATGTACAGAAGACAAAGTATTATTTTCTTCTTAATTTATGCCTCCAGAGGCCTAAAGCATTCCATTCTCATTTGCCGGATTTTTTTTCCTGTCTCTTCATCACCCACCCGCACCAAAATAGCTGATACTCTTCCACTTACCAATAAATATACTGCCTTCTAATTAATTTTTTTCTTAGAATCAGAGCTTTGTCCAGAAAAGACAGTGTTATTAAAAGCATTTACTGCAGGATTATACACCCCACATAAATTATGTCCTTTCTAACCTTCACACAGTAAGTATCTAAGAGGTACTAGACCCTTGGTTGGGGTGGTCGTATTCAGTAACCAAATTGCAATCTAAAATGTGTGGACTAAAAATAGGTGAGGGTGGTAGAATTAAAAATTTGTCCAACTGCAAAAATACCAAATTTCTGCAGATATAAGGAAATATAAATATTCATGGAAGACTTTTAATATTTGCCATTAATCTAAATTAAAATTTGAAGCATTTTCAGAATATGAAATGCCCTGAAATGCTGGAAAATAGTAGGCAAGGTCAGGGAGCCTAAGGCTTCTGCTCAAAATCATGCAGCCAGTGTCAGCTGATAAGACTGGAATGGCAACATTGAGTCCTGAAAATGTGTCACCATTTGTGAAAAAGACTTTGATAATCTGGAGAATGGGCAAATGGACCAGGGTAAGCTCTAGCAACATCCCACCAATATGACCTTTACCAAGAGAAGAAAAGGGCCCACTTGCAGCAGGAGTTCTGTGTCTGGACAGCAGTGGTTCTTCCTAAAACTGAAACATCGAGCTTTTAAGTTTGTCAGCTGAACTATGATGGCGAATACGATTTTGCTTACATTAGCAGTCTGGGGTTCTGAAGTGCTGGTTCAGCAGCTAGTTTCCAGCTCTATTATCACACAGTGGGTCTTACTGTGATCATCATAACAAGTTTCTATACTGATAATTCAAAAGCTACAGTTTACTTTAAAAATTAGAAATCCTAAAGAAGAATATTGTTTGTCCATCTCTAATTTTCTACCTGGGAAAACCTAGACTACTGGCAAAAGTACAAAAATTGGCTGGTGTTTGAAACCTATTCTCTGAGCTCAGCCCAATGATTTCTTACCACTAAATACTATAAATCTGTCTTCCACTGTGTGTGTATGTGAAGATGTATTGTTAAGCTGTAACTAAGTTTGTCTTAGTTGAGTCATCAGTGAAATATTCCTCTGCATCTGGCAGAATCTCTGTGAATTAAGAGGTTCATTGATCCACCAGATTTTCTTCCGATCAGGGATAGGAAGATTATATTTCTCCCAGTATACTAATTGTTACCTGTTCATTGAATCACAAGCCAATGCTAGGGCCAACCCACTGAACCCTTGTATTGGACAGAGGCATATACATTCTCCAGTCCCCAGAGCCCAGCACAGGACTGTGTCTCCTTTTTAATTTAAGCTTATGTCTAATTTTTTTCTTTTAATTATCATTGATGACACAACTTAATTTGTCTTTGAACACACCTTGACTAATATATAGAGACTGAACCGCTGATTTATTCCCTTTAAGCTACAAATTGAAATAACATTTCTTTCTTTGGACTACCTGGATTAGAGTGAGCTTAGTCATCATTTTGAAAGCAGTCCTCAGTCCTAAAAATGCAGAACCTTTACAGTTCTATGCCCAGCAATTGAGCGATAAAATTTGTTGTGGATCTGAGGGATTATCTTCACATCCCATAATGCAAACATGAGAAAACAGCACATTGTTTTCCAAAATTAAGTCTTTGTCAGTATTGCATTCCCATTGCAAAACAGTTAAGAATTGTAGGAGTTCTGATATTTTAACATTCTGAGATTTTTAGCAACCTAGCATGTTCATTTCTTAGAGATGCTCTCGTGGAAATGAGACTTTCTGTCTGAGACAGTGAAATTTATCACTCACAGTAAGAGCAGCCAGTTTGAAATTTGTATCCATTCCCTAATCTCAGATGAATACCCAAAGTGAAATTTTGTTGCCTACAGAACCAGTGGGCTGTTAACTTGAAGAAAGTTTAAGGCATGGTAAAACACTAATTTTATTAGTATCTTTACGTAAAATTTATTAGAATCACTTACTGATTAGTATCTTTTCCCAGGATAAGTATATCATGAATAAAGTTTCTTGTTGCAAATAAATCATTAGAAATGACATGGGAAAAAGCAACAATTGATTTCCATTTTTTCTTCTGATTTTATTTAAATATAATTGGCATAAAACATTGTGTAAGTTTAGGTGCACAGGATAGTGATATTATTTAAAGTATCATGAAATAAATATCATAGCAACTTTAGGGAGAATTCATTATCTCATTTAGATAAAATTGCAAAGAAATTCAATTTGTCTTTTGGTTGTGATGAGAAACATTATGGTCTACTCTCTTAACAACATTGATATAGAACATAAAACAGTATTAATTTTAATTTTCATGTTACTATGGAGCATCTCTAGAACACGATTATTTTACGGCTGGATGTTTGTACCTTTTGAGTGCATTAATCAAATTCTCCTTTACCAACACCTGCCTCTGTTAACTACGAATCTAATTTTTTTCTATATGTATGTTTTTTTGTTTTTGAAGTGTAGATTTATCTATAACACTGTTTGTTTCTCTTACACAACATACTGTTTTCCGTTTTTAATATATTTCAAACTGTTCACCAGTTTATTTCTGGTTATGATATGTTGCTATTTAAAGATATTTAATACTTATTGGCTATTCCCCATTCAGTACATTTCTTGTCCCTGAAGACAAGAAATAGTGATATTATTTACAAGTGTCATGTAATTTCCTCTTAATTTCCTCAACTTTTTCTTTTCCTCACACCATTTCCCTCCTTCTTGTGAACAACCTGTTTCTTTCTATATCAATAATTCATTTTCTGTGTTGTTATGTTCATTTGTTTTAAATTCCAAACATGAGAAAATCATTTGGCATTTCTCATTCAATTTTAGACATATTTCACTTAGCATATTTCCCTCTCAGTCTTCCCTTTGTTGCAAATGGCAAGAACTTATTCTATTTAGAGCTGAGTAATAACCCATTGAATTTTTATGTGCGATTGTGCATATATATATATATAGTGCATATATATATATAAAGTGTGTGTGTGTATATATATATATATATAGATTACTCTGTACTTAAGATGGATAGATATATATTCTATAAAGACACATCTTCTTTATCCATCATCTATTGATGAGCAATTAATTTGCTTCTATATCCTGTCTATTGTGGATAATGCTGCAGTGAATATAGGGTTGAATTTATATTTTCTAAATAGTGTTTATATTTTCTTGTAATAAGTATCCCAAAATGTATATTTTGGATTATATTTCATTTTTAATTTTTATATAAAGTTCCATGTTGTTTTCCACAGTGGCATCACATATTTACATTCACTCCAGCAGTGCATCAGGGTGGTTTTCCTTACATCTTAACCAACAGTTATGTTTGTTATCTTTTTGATAATAGTCATTCTGACAGGAGTGACATAAAGTCTCATTGTGTTTTGGACTTGCATTGTTCTGATGGTTCGTGATGTTGATCGGTTTCATGTGCCTGGTGTTTACCTTTCCCCCACTGTATATTCATTTTTTGTACTGGGCTAAATGACCATAACTGTCTGATTTCATATTCAGGCATTCTGATGTGTTCCATTATTCTGTACCTTCTGAACCACTACCATATTCTTTTTAATACAGTAGCTTTGTATTATAGTTTAAAATCAGGGACAGTGATACATCCTCTTTGTTCTTTGTTAGTTTTTTGTGTTTTTAGTTTGTTTTCTTTCCTTTTTTTTTTAGTGATTTCATCTTTTTTTGTTTACATGTAAATTTTAGTATTATTTATTGTAAGTGTCTGAAAATGCCCTTGGTATTTTGATAGGCACTGTATTTAATTTGTGTATTTTGTTGGCTAATACTGTCATTTAAACAATATTTTTTCCCATCTACGAACACAGTATACACTTTCATATATTTGCTTTATCTTCAATTTCTCTTATAAATATTTCATAGTTTTCTGAGTACAGGTCTTTTACCTCCTTGGTTGGATACATTTATTGATTTATTTTTTGTAATAGAACTGTAAATGTGACAGTTTCCTCACTTTCTCGATCTGTTAGCTTGTTGTTAGTGTGTAGAAATGCAAGATTTCTGTATGTTAATTTTACATTCAAAAATTTTACCAAATGCATTGATAAGCCCTAGTAGTTTTGTGGCACCATTTTCAGGATTTCTTTTTAAAGTATGTCATCTGCAAACAGATAATTTTACTCCTTTTCTTAATTAGCTATATTTTATTTAATTCTGTTTTGGATAGCTATGGCTAGAATTTCCATACTATACTGAATAACAGTGGTAAGAGTGAGCATTCTTGTCTTCTTCCTGCTCTTATTGGAGATGCTTTCAGCTTTTAATCAGTGTGCGTCACGTTAGCAGAGTTCTTGTCATATATGACCTTAACTGTGTTGAGGTATGTTTCCTCATGCCCACTTTGAGGAGCAATACATTCATAAATAGATCCTGAATATGTCAAAATATTTTATGACTCTATTGAAGTGACCATATAATTTTTATTCTTCAGGTTGTTTGTGTGGTGTATCATACTGATTAATTTGTGGGTATTGAATCACTTTTGCATCCCTGGAATGAAATATACTTAATCATAATGTAAAATCCTCTTAATGTATTGTTGGATTTGCTAACAATTTAGTGGTTAGTTCTGCATCTATTCTTATCAGTAGTATTTATCCTGTAATTTTTTGAGGTATTTTTTCCACTTCTAGTAGTAATGTGATACAGAAATGTGGGGTAGAAAGTCTCCCTTCCTCTAGAAATTTTTGGTATTCTCTGAGAAGTATAGGTGATAGCTCTTCTCTAAATGTTTTGCAGAAATCACCTGTGAAGCTATATAGTCCTGGAATTTTGTTTCTTGGGAGTTTTTTTTTAAATACTTATTCAATATTATTAGTGATAATCTGTTCATATTTTCTTTCTCATTCCATTATGGGGATTAAGTCTTTCTAAAAATTGGTCCTTTTATTCTAGGGTTACCATTTGATTGGCATATAATTTGTTGTATCATCTTATGATGCTTTGTATTTCTCTGATATAAGCTATAATTTCTCATTTATTTCTGAGCTTATTAATCTGTAACTCTCTATTTTGTTCATGAGTCTGGTTAAAGTTTATCAACTTTAATTATCTTTCAAAAGCCAATATTATTTTGATTAAATGTTTATATTTTTAATACTTATTTTATTTATGTTCTGTCCTTTCAGATGTCTTTCCTTCTACTATCAAGTTTTTTTAATTATTTTGCTATGTCTTTGGGCTGTAAGGATATATTATAAGAGAGAGATGTTTCCTATTTGTATAACTGGGATTATTTTGCTATAAGCACCCCTATTAATATTGCTTTGTTATACTCCATGGATTTGGTTTTTGTTGTCATTTCTCTTTATATATTTTTTCTATGCTTTATACAGTAATCCATTTGTTGTTAATACTGTATGATTTATCCTCCAAACTTTATTATTTTTCTCAGGTTTTTTCTTTCAGTAAATTTCTATTTTCACAAAATCCTTAAGTTTCTTCACAAAACAAGGAGAAAAATTATAAAATTTATACATATATCTGAAAGACCCAAATTTTCTAAAATTATGTTGAAAAATGTAAAAAGCTGTGAGTATTACCATCCCTGAGTTTAGAACATACTGCAAAGCTACAGTAGTCAATACATAAAAATATGGCACTTATAGAAGCACATAGATCAATGGAACAAAATGAAGAGTCCAAAAATAAACCCACATACATGTGTTCAATTAGTCAACAAAGAAGGAGGCAAGAGTGTACAATGAAAACAGACAGTCTCTTCAGCAACTAGTTCTGACAAAACAAGACAGTTGTTTTGTTACTATGGAAGTTGTAAAAGCACTTCCTTCCATAGTATAAAAAATGAGATAAAAATGGATTAATTTCCTAAATGTAAAGCCTGAAACTATACAATTTCTGACCAAGAACAGGAGCAGAACTGACTTTGAGATAAATCATAGCAATAATTATTTTTGATCTATCTCCAAATTAAAAAAAAGGAAAACTAACAATTACAGTTTTTAGTTTACTGAGGAAAAAATAGATGTACTATGCCATACAGGGATTCTATTTCTTGTATAAGTGTGAAGTGCAAAACCTTTTGCAGAGCAAAGGAAACCTTCAACAAGATGTATGATAACAGACAGAATAGAAGGAAAAATTTCAGACAATGAGACCAACAAGATGTTAATATCCATAATATATATATAACATATTAGACTCAATATTTAAAAATTAAAGACCCCAAATTAAAAACAGTTGAAGAATCTTCATGGAAACTTTTGAAAAATGACATGTGTGTGGTATTCATGCACATAGAAAGAAACATAACTTTGCTATTCATTAGGAAAACATATAACAATGAAATATAATCTTAAGCAACCAAAATGGCTATTAACAAAAAGTCTACAAATGACAAACATTAATAAAAATGTCGATAAGTGGGATCCCACATACACTATTGGTGGAAACATAGATTGATGTATCCACTATTATAAAAGTGTGGACAGTGCCCAGAAAACTAGAAATAGAAGCATTATATGTTGTAGCAATTCCAGTTTTTGGTATAAATCTGAAAAAAAATTAAAGATTAACTTAAAAATATATTACCCCAATGTCCTTATCATCATCATTTATAGTAGCCAAGGATAGAAGCACAAATCAACTGCCCATCAACAGATGATTGGCTGAAGTAAATGTTAGATATAGATAACATAATATATACTTAGTCATTGTATATTAAAAAATAAAATTCTGCCATTTGGAACAATGTGACTGGACCCAGAGAGTGTTGCACATAGGAAAATAAGTCATACAGAGAAAAACACTCTATGTTGTCACTTAAATGAGGGAAATAAAGATATAAGAGAAATAATCATAAAACAAACAGAAAAACAATCACATGTATATGTGTACTGTACCAAGAAGTGGTTTCCAGTGGGGAAAGGGAAGAAGGATGGAGAAGACAGAAATGTGCAAGCTACTTGTAATAAATTAGAGAACCAACAGTGCTATATTTACAGCATAGAGAAATATTTTAATAATTTAATTGATTTTAAAGAGATTATAGGGATATATTTTAGTAAAATGTGCGTGTATGTGGGAAAAACATTGAAGAAAGAACCCAGGAAAATCAAAATATTTTGTAGTACTATGATATTAAGGGAGGTGATTTTTTCACTTTCTTTAGTGTTCTTATAAGGTCCTTAGTAGAATTTAAGCTTTTTATTGAAAAAGTATATATTTTAAAAGTGATATAAGTTTAAAATCTTTTTGTCTCTCCCCATACATCTACAGTCAGTGAAACTTTCACATCTGAACAAAAATAACTAGAACACAAAACAATACTCCAGAACGCATGTGAACAGGTAAAGTCCGGTGGGTTAAACACACAAAGGAGGCTGAAATGAGGGAAGAGCAGAGTTGATGTCTGCAACCAAGGCCCCCTGAATAAGAGATCTGAGTTCACAAGTTCAGAGAACGCAGTAGAAACTGGGTATCAGTGGTTCACACAGCTTCGGCCTCCAACTGCACCAGTACCCATGATCACAGGTAACTAGGAGGGAGCCAAAATGGAGACAGAAATTCCACCCTTCAGACACTCAGACATTCATGAAAATGCCCTTATTCCCCATTAACAGTGGTGAAGACAAGATACCTTGCAACACTGGACATGGCAAAGGCACTTGCCTGATTCCAAATACCCACCTGTCTTTACACTTTTTCTCAATGTGTACACTGATTCTCATGGGATATCAGATAAAAGAAGAGTTCTAAGCCCCAGTGACAACAGTGGCATTAATTACCAGAGAAGTCTAAGAAGTGACAATGAAATCACATCTTTTATCCAGACAGTAGCGACTGGAAAGTGCCATTTTGAAATATTATCAGAGGTAGCTCAGGTAAGTAAAACCAAAAATTGTGTAATATTGCAAGCTACCAGAAAACAAAAACAAGGACTCCAACTTCAAATCTGTTATTTAGTATCATCAGAGCAATAATTTATCAAGATCATGATCAACCACAGTAACATTATAGGGCACACACACACACAGATACACACACACAGACACCGAGACAGACACAGACACACACGCACACGCACCTGCACACACACAAACACACAATATCAACCCTGCAGCAGACAAACTTAAAGTCATGGTGTATTGACAGATAACTAATAGAGAATTCAAATAGGTGTCATACAGAAGCTCAATACAAGAAACAAAACAAAGAAAGCAGATTAGAGAGATGAAGAATAAATGAAATGATGAGAAGGAATACATTACCAAAGAGACTGAAACTATAAAATAACCAAACATTATTGGAGGACCAGGAGAATTTAATAAATGAGATGAATAATGCAACAGAATGCATTGGAACTAGAGTGTCTTTGTGGAAGAGAGATTAGCAAACTCAGCAATACAAAACTAGAAATGATAGGAGAGGGCAGAGATTCAAGATATTAAAAAGTGGGGAAATTCTACAGTAGCCATCAGACTTCCTCAGGAACTGCACATTACAGTGGAATCCTGGAGGGAGATGACAGTTAGAAGGCAGCTGATGGTTTATTTAAAGAAGTAATAGTTAATAACTTCCCGATCCTGTGTAAGGAACTGTTATACAAGTCCGTGAGCCAACAAAACACCAATAAATTTAAGACAAAGGGACCTCCTTCAAGATAAGTCATGTGCAAATTGACAGGACAATGACAGAGTAAAATTTTAAAGGCAGCCAAAAAAAATTTATGATAATCTACAAAGGAACCCCCATTAGGCTATCAGCAGATTTCTGAGCAGAAAACATACGCCTAGGGTAAATAAAATTGTATTTTCAAACTACTGAAACAAGAAATCACTCACCAAATAATACTTACACAGTTATCACTTAGATATAAAGTGGAAGTAAAGACTTTAACAGACAAACGCTGAATGAGATGAAAAAACAAAACCGAGACACCTTATAAGAGGTGTAGAAAAGAAGTCTTCTAAGAAATATAAAGTGGCAATAATATGCAAAACATTGACCAAAATGCTAAGGAGAGACCACGAGAAAGTTGCAACTGTTTCTTTGGGTATGTTCTTAAATGCTACTATACTATATGGATAAAAGAGGGAAAAATAGGAAATCAGGGGCAATAAATATAGATACTTCAAACTGGTATGTTCACAAGAGTAAAAGAAATAATTTGAAAGAGTAATCCTAAAAAGTAAAGAGTAAAGTAAAACAATATTAAAGAAATATGCTATCAGTGTAAAAATGACTAAATTATACATGATATGTTTTATTTTTAATTGAAGTACAGTAGATGTAAAATATTGTGCAGTTTCAGATGTACAACTTAGATATTCTAACCACTTTGTAAATTATATTGCATTATGAAATATTTCAATAATTGTAACATACAATTATTTTAAGCTATTGTGTATAGTTCCCTAATCTATACAGATTATCCTTGTTGCTTCACTACTTAATAAATACTACTTTCTATCTGTCAATGTTCTACCTTTAAATTCTCTTTCCCTTCCACTTTGGTAAACATAAATTTTTTCCCATATCTTTGTGTCTGCTTAAGTCTTCCCTACCTAATCTCTTTACCACTCCATCATGTCTCTATCTATCTATCTATCTATCTATCTATCTATCTATCTATCTGTCTATCTATCTATCATGTATGTATGTATCTATCCTTCTATCTATTTATCTGTCAGCTATCAATAGATAGCTATACATAGATGTACACAGATATGTTATTCTTTAGATTCCACATATAAATTATATTATATACTTTTGTCTTTGTCTAAGTTACTTCACTAAGCACAATATTTACTAGGTCCTTTCGCGATGCTGAAATAGCAATGTGTTATACTTTTTCATGGCTGAGTAATATTCCATTGCATATTAATAGAAACATCATTTCTTCTTAAGTCCATAGTCTTCTGTGGACTCTTGGATTTCTTCCCTGTCTTGCATATTATTAACAGTGCTGTTTTGAACATTGGTTCTTCTCAATTTAGGGTGTTTTCCCCAGATTTTTCTGAGGAGAGTTATTACTGGTTCATATGGTAGTTAACTTTTAAGTTGTTAAACAAATCTGAATAGTGTTTTCCTTAGAAGGTCTACCAATTTCCATTAATACCGAGAGTATACAAGAGATTTCTTACCTCCACATTGTCTCCAACTCTTACTATATGTAGACTTTTTGATAATAGTCATTTGACCAGTGTGAAGTGATACCTCATTGCGGTGTTAATTTGCAATTACCTTATAGTTAATAATGTTGTGAAATTTTATCATTTGCCTGTTACTCATCTGAATGTTTTCTTTGGAAAAATATTTACTCAGGTACTCTGCTTTTGTTTTTGATTGGATTTTTTTTTTCACATTGAGTTGTGTAACCTAAATCCATGTTATATGTATTAACCTACATCTATTAACCCCTGGTCACTTGCATTGCTTGCAAATATGTTCTCCAATTACACAGGCAGTCTTTTAATTTCATTGATTGTGTCCTTAGCTGTGCAGAAATTTTCAATTTTGTTTAGGTCCCACTTGTTTATTTTTCCTTTTATTTATTTTGCCTAAGGAGACTGAAATAATAAAATATTCCTATGATGTATATCCAATAGTGTATCACCTATATTCCCTTCAAGCAGTTTTATAGTATCAGGTCTTACATTTAGGTCCTTAATACACTTGGAGTTTATTTTTGTATATGATGTCAGGGAATGCTCTTGTTTCACTGTTTTACATATAGATGTATAGATTTCCCAACACCATCCATTGACGAGACTGTCTTTCTCCATTGTGAACTCTTGCCTCTTTTATCATAGTTTCATTGCTCATAAGTGTGTGGAATTATTTCTAGGCTCTCTATCTGCTTTTATTGATTATATCTCTGTGCCAATGCCATTGTGTTTTTATTACTGTAGGTTTGTAGTAGAGTAAGGTATCCGGGAGGGTTATACCTCCAGATTTGTTGTTTTTTCTCAAGATCATTTTGGCAATTTTTAATGGTTTCATGTAAAACTTAGAGTTATTTATTTTCTGGTTCTGTGGAAAATACTACAGCTTTGTAAGAGGAATTGCACTAAATCCTTAGGTATCTTTGTGTAGTACAGCCATGTTAACAATATGAACTCTTTCTGTCCAAGACCACAAGACATCTTTCCATTTCTTGAAACCATTTTTAATTTCTTTGTCAATGTTTTATAATTTTCAGTGTGTAGTTCTTTCAAATATATGGTTACATTTTCCAAGATATTCGGGGGTATGGGGTTTTAAATATTATTGCTTTCAACGTCCATTTTATGGTATATCATGATTAATCTGGGCAAATGCAAGAGACGTCTTTACATTAATCTTGTACCCTGCTCCCTTGATGAAATTATTTATTGTTCATAATAGTCAGGGTGGAGCCCTTAGGACACTCTGTGTAGATTTTTATGCCTTCACTACTGGTGACAATTTTGCCTCTTTCTTTCCATTTTGTGGTTCTTTTACTTCTTTTTCTTTTCCTTTTCCTTTCTTCTATTAAGATTGAACAGAAGTGGTGAGAGTAGCAATCTTTGTCTTGTTCCCGAATTTCCCCAGAAGGCTTTCAGCCTTTCCCCTGAGTATTATAAATTGTTATAAATAGCCTTTAGTATGTTGAGAAATGTTCAAATTGTACTCACTTTCATGAGAGTTCTGATGATGAATGTATGTTGAATGTTGGCAAATGCTTTTTCTTTGTGTATTGACATGGTCTTGTGAAATTTGTCCTTAGTTTATTAGATATGTGTCATGCTGCCTGACTTGTGTATGTTGAACCATTCTTATGACTCTGGAAAGATTCCAACTGATCATCATTTATAATAATTTCTATGTATTGCTGGATTAATTGTTGAAGTTTTTCGTGGATTTTTGAATCTATATTCATCAAGGATATTGGATTTTCATTTCCATTTATTTTTTGGTAGTGTCTTTGACTGGTTTTGTTTTAAGGGTAATTGTGGCCTCATGGAATAAATTTGGGAATTGTACTCCCTCCTTCATTTGTTAAACTAGTTAGGGGGAAAGGGGTTTTAGTCATGGAATCCAGACATTTTGTTCAAGGGGTGTATTTAAAATTATACATTTCATTTAACTTATACTGATTGCTCCATTCAAGTTCTCAGTTTTCTCTTTTTCAGTCTTGGCAGGCTGTACATTTTTATAAATTTCTCCATTTCATTTAGGTCGTCCAGTTGGTTTGTCACATAACATCTCACAGTGCTTCCATAAAATTTTCTTTGGATTTCTGTAATATCATATATTATTACTAGTATTTCATTTCTTATTTTGTTTGGGTCCAGTCTCAGTATTTCTTGATAAGCCTAGCTAAATGCTTTCCTGATTGTTAATATTTTAAGAAATATTTAAGCTGTTGATTTTATGATTTGTAAAATGTATGATTTATTTTTCAAATTTTATTTAATTTATTTTCAACCTAATCATTAAAGATTTCTCATTCTACTGCCTTTGGGTTTTGTTTGATCTTATTTGTTGTTATTTTGGGTGTTATGTTTGGTCCTTTGTATGATTTTTTTCTTGTTCCTTGTAGAACGCCATATTTGTTCCCAAATTACTTCGTAGATTTGTCTTTGATGCATGCCATACATTTGTGAAGCTGTGTTTTCACTGTAATTTGTCCCCAGGTATGATTTTATTACCTCTTTGATTTCATCATAGGCCTTGTTTTATTGTATTTTTTTTAAAAGAAGTTGTTTGATCTCATGTTTGTGATTTTCCTATACTTCTTTCAAGAGTTGATGCATAGTTTCATAATTTTGTGTATGGAAAAATAATTGCTCTTATCTATATTTGCTTAAAGTTCCTGAGGCTTATTTCATGACATAATATGTGGTTATTTCCTTACATAACATCCTGTGCACACTTGAAAAGTTTATGTGTTCTGCTTTTCTGATGCAGTGTCCAATAGCTCAGTTAGGTTCAAATGATCGAATTTGTTATTAAGACCTCTGTTTCCTTACAGATTTTCTTGCTGGATGATCTGATCATCACAATGGTGAGGTGTCAAACTCATCTACTCTTATTGTTTTAAAATGAATTAATTATTTCATATCTACTAAAATTTCATTTTATAATTAGGATCTATGGTGTTGGGACATATATAATTTAATGAGTGTAATCCCCAATTTTTATATTGATGTCGTTTTCTATATAATCTCATATCTCTTTCATTTTGGCCCTTATTTTAAAACCTATTTTGAATGAGTTGAGCATTGCAAACTGCACTTTCTTGTCATTTCCATAGAGTAACTTTTCCATTTATTTCAAGATTATGATTATCTTCCACCATAAAGTGAGACATTTTTGGGGGGAGACAAAGATGGTGGAGCAGAATGATGCTCGTAGCTCACCCTTTCCCACAAATGCACCAACACTCACATTCACAGACCCACTCAGCTAACCAGAGAACCTGCAGAACTGTGACAGATCATTGTCCTCTTCAATCTATAAAGATGTGAAAAATCTGGTAGTAGAAAATGAAGAAAGAAAGAAGAAAAGGCAAAACAGAGTGGGACAGGTACCATGGGGAGGGAGCAGCTAAGAAGGACTGGTGCTCATTCACTGTGTCTCCCCTCTCCAACTGAGAGTTCAGCAGGACAGAGGGGGAGCCTCCAAGTCTTGTACCTGTACAAAGTATCAGTTGAATGACAAAACTAAGTTAAACAGGCACAGAGGATCCCTGTGAGACCCAGCAAATGATGCAGCCTGGAAGCTGGGGGCAGGGCCATGCTGCCCGAACTGGGTGTTAGATGGGGATGGCTGCATAGTGGCAGCCCGGGGGAATGGAGTGGGCTTTGTGTCATGGCTGTGGGTGCACAGGGCAGAAAAACCTGGGCCCTCCATAAAGCAACAGGGCAGATGTGCCCTGTGGGGTGAAGGGTGCATTCCCCATCTCTGAAAATCCACAAAAGTTTCTAGATGAAGAGAGCTGGGGCTCAGACACAGCCACCAAACACTCTGGTGCTTTGCACCCAGGTGACAGTGGGGGCAAAAACTGTATCTACACATAAGGACTTAGCAACATCAAGGGCCAGACCGAGACTTCTCTACAGCCTGAGGCAGATAGGGTCCTAATGTAATGATTCCTCAGGAAACTTGTATGCCAATTCAAACAAGGAGCTGGATTTTGGCCCAGACCAGGGAGAGGGCAGTTTCTCAGTCTTCCCTGAGCCCAATTAAGATGTGCATACCTGAGGCAGAGTGTACAGTGGCACAGAGCAGCAGAGTGATCGGCACACTGAGGAATTGGGTTGCCCCCCACATTTTGGGCTGAAATGTAGCCCCTGACCATGGGGTTGGGAGAGGGCGTGATGTGCAATCATGCCTTGTCAGTCTGCAACATCTGACTGCAGCATCTGTCAGGGCAGTGACAAGCCAGCCCAGAGTAAAGAGAGCTGCACCTGACCCAGTGTTGGGTGTAGGAGCCATCTGCTTACCAACATGCCCTGGAAGCAGCACAGATGAGGGTGAAAATGGAGGGCCGTTGAAAACAGCAAGCTGAGCTTCCAAAACAGAACGAATACAGAAAAATTTCACATTAAAAGTACGCAGTCACCAGGAGGACACTGACCACCACCTTGATTTAATCTGTTTTTACCTGTTCCATTTTCTATTACCCTCCTAATTTCTACTTCTGCAATTATATATACCCCCATTTTAATCACTTTGAAATATATAAAAATATTTTTATTATATAATTTTTCATAACTCTGCATCAAATTGCTTTTCTATTATTCACTATATAATGTCTTCAAACCTTTTTTTCTCCCTTCTTAAAAATTCTTTGTATCTCTCTTTTTCTCTTTTATAAGTTGTAATACTACATAGGCAATAGTTAGATAAACTATTTTAGGACCACAATAGATAACTGATACTCCAAAAAACACAGTGCCAGAGAGGTAGGAGCAAGATGAAGGAACAGAGAAACCATTCCCAATTAAAAGCACAAGAGAAATCCCCAGAAAGAATGATAAATGAGATAGACTTCGAGGGCCTAATAGATCAAGAATTCAAAAATGGTGTGATCAAATTACTGAAGGAAATGAAAGAGATAATGTTTAGAAATATAAAATATGTTAAAAATGAAATGTAAGCTGTAAGGAAGAGCTGAGTAGAATAGGTAAACTCGTTCACTGAGATGAGGAATGATCTAAAGGTGTCGCAAAGCTGACTAGATAACACAGAGGAACGAATTAGTGACTTAGATGACAGGACAATAGAAAGCACCCAATTAGAATATCTACAAGAGGAACAATGAGAAACAAATAAAAAAAGAATAAGGGACTTATGGGATAATAGAATGAATGCCAATCTTGACGTGATAGAAGTCCCAGAAGTGGAGGAAAGATCAAAGAGAATTGCAAAGGTGTTTGAAGAAATCATGACTGAGAACTTCCCAAACTTAAATAAGGAATCAGATATACAAGTACAGGAAGCTCAGAGTGTCCCAAACAGAAAAACCCAAATACACTCACACAAAGACATATAATTAAGATGGCCAGAATCAAGGAAAAACAAATGATCCTAAAGGCAACAAGAACATAGCAAAGAGTGAGTTACAAGGGAATCCCCAGAAGGCTCCCAGCTGATTTCACTACAGAAATACTACAGGGCAGAATGGAGTGGCAAGGTATATTGAAAGTCTGGAATAAAAAAGTGATATACAGAAGGATATTTTGACCAGCAAGCCTATCCTTTATGGTAGAAGGAGACATGAAGAATTTCACAGAAAAAAAAAGCTTCAAGAATTTAGCAACACTAGACACATGCTAAAAGAAATATTGAAAGGACTTCTCTAAAAGAAAAGAAGCAGGGTGCTACAGAAATGTGAAACTCACAGCTGGAAATGTGATAACTCATGAATTACAAATAAAATAAACACCAAATTTTAAAACAAGACATACAAATCATTGAGAGTGGGAGAGGGAGGCAGGAAAATAGAGAATTTTTTTTTGGTCTTTCATTTAAATTTTTTTGTTCTTGGTAGGATGGGTTTGAGATCATGTTACTATCAGTTTAATAAAAGTTGTTATAATAATGGTCTAAAAGACTTATAAAAAGGGTAATAAGAAGACAAATCTTATCAGGGGTCACTAAAACTAAATAAAATTTATGATAATACAAAGAAAAATTACCAAACAATAAAAGGAAGATGAAATGAACAAAGAGGAAATACTAAAGCAACTGGAAAATAAGGTGAAAATGGCAATAAACTCAAAAATATTATCAATTAATGTAAATGTTAATGGACTAAATGCTCCAGTCGAAAGTCATAGAGTGGCAGGCTGGATAATAAAGCAAGAACCTTCAATATGTTGCATACAAGAGACCCACTTCAGAGAGAAGGACACATATAGATTAAGAGTGAAATGATGGAAAAGGGTATTCCATACAATTGGAAAAGGCAAAAAAGCAGGTGGTGTACTGATTGCAGACAAAATAGTCTTTAAACAAAGGCCATAAAGTAAGATAAAGAAGGACATTTTATAATGATGAAGGAGTGATACAATATGAGGATAGCACCCTCGTTAATACTTATGCACCAAATACAGGAGCACATCAGTACATAAAGTAATTACTTACAGATATAAAGGGGGATTTATATTTGGAGATTTCAACACTGCATTAACATCGCTGGACAGATCATCGAGACAGAAAATAAACTAGGCAACAGAGAAGTTAAATAATACAATAGAAATATTACACTTGATGGATAATTTCAGAGCATTGCAATACCCAAAATAGGATATACATAATTTTGAAGTGAAGTGTAATATTTTCCAGGATTAATGATGTACTTGGGCACAAAAGAATCCTCAGCAATTTTAAGAAGATAGAAATTACCACAAGCATCTTTATTGAACACAATGCCATGAAGCTGGAAATCAACAACAGAGAAAGAATGGAGAACACAAGGAAAACATGGAGATGAAACAATATTTTATTAAAAAAACAATGGTTCAATTAAGAAATCAAAGCTGAAATAAAAAAGTACCTTGAGACAAAAGAAAATGAAAGCAAAACCACACAAAATTTATGGAACACATCAAAAGCAGTGCTGAGAGGGGAGTTTATAGCGATACAGGCCTTCATCAAAAGAGAAGAAAAATCACAAATAAACAATGTAACACACCAGCAGAAAGCACTAGAAAAAGAAGAACAAAAAACCCCAAAAGGAAGCAGAAGTAAGAAAATCATAAATATTGGGGAGGAAACACATAAAATAGAGGTTAATAACACCATAGGGAAAAATTCAACAAATACAAAACCTGATTTTTCGAAAAAGTAAGTAAAATCAACAAACAACTGTCCAAACTCAAATAAAAGAAAAGAGAGAGAACACAAATTAGCAAAATAAAAAGGAGAAAGGAGAAATTACAACAAATAAAAAAGAAATATAGAATAACATATGAAAATATTATTAAAAGAATATGGAAATTAACTGGATAACTAGAGGAGATGTACAAATTTCTGGAAACATACTGCCCACCAAGAATGAATCAAGTAGAAACTGACCACTTGAACAAGCAGATCACTAGAAATGAAATAAAAATAGCAATATAAAACCTCCCTAAAAATAGCAGTGCCAGATCGGACGGATTCACTGAGGAATTCTACAAAACATACAGAGAAGAACTCATACCAGTCCTTCTCAAACTCTTCCAGAAGATTGAAAAGGAAGGAATACTCCTAAAGTCATTCTATGAAGCCACAATTACCCTGATACCACAACCAGGCAAAGACACTACCAAAAAAGGGAATTATAGGCCAATATCACTTATGAACACAGACTCCAAAATCCACACCAAAATAGTAGCAAATAGAACCCAACAGCACAGATAAAAGATTATTCATCATGACCAATTGGGGATCATGCCAGGGACACAGGGGTGGTTCAACATATGCAAATCTATCAATGTAACACAGCACATCAACAAGAGAAAGGACCAAAACCACATGATCATCTCAATAGATGCAGGAATAGCATTTGATAAAATTCAACACCCACGTATGATAAAAACTCTCATGAAAGTGGGCATAGAGGGAACATATTTCAGCATCATGAAAGCTATAGAAAACAAACCTACAGCCAACATATTACTCAAAAGTGAGAAAGTCAAAATTTTTCAACTACAATCTGGGACAAGACAAGGATGCACACTATCACCACCCCAACTCAATATAATCATGGAAGTCCTAGCCACAGCAATCAAACAAGAGAGAGAATTAAAAGGGATGCAAGTTGGAAAGGAAGAGGGAGAAGTCTGACTATATGCAGATAATATATTACTATACATAGAAAACCCTGCAAGATCTAGACAAAAACTTCTACAGCTGATCGAAGAATTCAGCAAGGTAGCAGGTTACAATATAAAGATTCAAAAATCTGTGGCATATCTTTACGCTAATGATTCAGATAATACTATAGAGCTACAGTCAAAATGACAGCAGTGTATTGGTAGGAAATCAGACATATAGGCCAATGGAACAGGACAGAGAGCCCAGAAATGAACCCACAAACTTTTGGTCAATTAATCTTCAACAAAGGAGGCAAGAAAGTACAATGGAATTGAGACAGTCCCTTCAACAACTGGTGTTGGGAAAACTGGACAGCAGCATGTAAATCAATGAAGCTAGAACACTCCAAATAAAAGTAGAACACCATACACAAAAATAAACTCAGAATGGATCAAAGACTTAAACATAAGAAAAGATACAGTAAACCTCCTTCAGGAAAATACAGGTAAAACGTTATCTGACATATGTCTCGAAAATATTCTTGTAGAAGAAATAAAACAAGAATAAACAAATGAGACATAATGAAACTTACAAGCTTCTGCAAAGTACAGAAACCAGAATTGAAACAAAAAGACAACCTGCTGAATGGGAAAATAATTTGCATATGAAACCGACAAAGGCTTGATCTTAAGAGTATAGAATCAGCTCATGCAATTGAATATGAAAAAATAAACAACGCAATCCAAAAATGGGCAGAAAACCTAAACAAGTGATTCTTCATGGAAGACATACAAATGTTCAAAAGATACATCAGAAAATGCTCAAAATCACTGATTATCATAGAAATGTAAATCAAAACTACAGTGAGGTATCATCTCACACTAGTCAGAATGGCCATCATACAAATATCTACAAATGACAAATGCTGGAGAGGCTGTGGAGAAAAGGGAACCGTACTTCAGTGCTGGTGGCAATGCAGTTTGGTGCAGCCACTATGGAAAACAGGATGGAGATACTTCAAAAACCTAGGAATAGACTTACCATATGACCCAGGAATCCCGCTCCTGGTCATAAATCAAGATGGAACCCTATTTCAGGATGACACTTGAAACCCAATGTTCAGAGCCAGCACTATTTACAATAGCCAAGACATGGAAACAGCCTAAATGTCCATCGACAGTTGACTGGAAAAAGAAGAGGTGGTATATTTATACATTGGAGTACTAGTCAGCCATATAAAACTACAACATAACACCATTTTCAGCAACATGGATGCTCCTGTAGAAAATAAGTCTAAGTGAAGTAAGCCAGAAAGAGAAAGAAAAATACAATATGTGATGGCTCATCAGTGGAATTTAAAAAAAAAAATAAAAAAGCCCAAATTCAAAACAGAAATAGACTCGCAGATATAGAATACAATGTTTTGGTTACCAAGGGGGTGGAGGGTGGGGAGAGATAGACTTGGAGGTCAAAATTGTAGAATAGATAAACAGGATTGTACTTTATAGGACAGGGAAATATATAAAAGATCTTCGACAGGTCACAGAAAAAAAATGGGACAACAAATGTATATATGTTCATTGTAACTGAAAAATTGTGCTCTATGCTGCAATTGGAGACAACTTTGTCAAATGACTCTAAACCAATAAAAAATGTATAAAAAAGGAAAAAACATGATCCTAAATATTACAGGTGCAAATATAAATTATAGAGGAAAAAAATACTATGCAAAAGTGTAGTAAAACCAATGATTTTGTTTTATGTTTTCTTTTTAAGATAAGCAAAATCAGAAAATCTCTAGCCAGGTATCTCATGAAGAAAAGAGAGATGTTCAAAAGAAATAAAGTCAGAAATAAAAGAAGAGAAATAACAATTGTTAAGTCACATATACAAAAATGGTTCATTTTGTCAACACTTATATGCCAATAAACTGGACAAATTAGAAGGAATAGACAAATGTCCAGAAAGAGACTGAGATAAGGAGAAACAAATAATTTGAACAAACTGATTACTAGAAGAAAGATAGAATCTGCATTTAAAAAAATCGGTAAATATTAGTGCAGATTTAAACAGCTCCCGTAGAGAACTGTACAAAAATACAAAGCAGGACTTATACTCTTCAAACAATTCAAAAATATTGAAGAAGTGGGAAACTCACAAATTAATTCTATGAAGACTTCATCACCCTGATAGCAAAGCCAACAAACAAAGTATGGGCAAAGACAACTTCAAGCCAACATATTTGATTGATTTTAATGCAAATATTCTACTGAATATTATTAGCAAACTAAATCCAGCAGTACCAAAAATGAATCATACACCATGTTCAACATGGATTCATTGCAGTGTCACAAGAGGTTCAACATACACAAATCAATCAGTTTGAGACACCACATTAACAAAAGTAAAAGAGAAAATGACATGGTTATCCCAATAAATCCATCAAAGCATTTCACAAAATTCAACACTTATTCATTAGAACAGCAACAATAGCAGCAACAACAACAACAACAGCAACAACGACAGAAACCTCTTACCAAAATAGGATTCAGGAAATATATCTCAAAATAACTAAAGTCATCTATTACACAACAACGGACAACATAATATGCAAAAGTGAAAAACTGAAAGCCAAATTAAGGAATACGAAAAAGATGCCCACTCTCACCATTTCCATTTAACACAGTATGGGAAGTCCTATCAAAAGCAATCGGAATAGAAAAAAATTTATTCAAGTTGGAATGAATGAAGTAAAACTGTTACTATTTTAGATGACATAATAATCTATACAGAGAACCCAAAAGATTCTCCACACCCAAACAAATAAATCTAATAAAGATATTTAACAAAGTTGCATGATTCATGATTAATATACAAAAACTGTCACATTTCTTTACACTAACAATGAAATATTCCATAATTCTAAAAAAATCCATATGAAATCAGATCAAAAAATGAAAAACCTATGAAAAAACCAAGACAATAAAATCAAAGCGACACTGATAAATAAATTTGAAGATGATGCAAAGAAATGGAAAGAAATCTCAATGTCTTAGTTTTGAGGAAGTAATATTGTTAAAATATACATACTACAAAAAATGTCTACAGATATAAAGTGATACAGATCAAACAACATGATATTTTCCACAGAAATAAAAACAGTCCTAAGATTTGTATGGAACTGCAAAAGAACCAGAACTACAAAAGAAACAATCAGGAAAAAGAACAAAGTTGGAGGCATAACCTATATCCCACCCAGATCTCAGACTATATTATAAAAATACAGTAATCAAAACAGCACAATACTGGAAAACAAACAAACATCTATATCACTGGAACAGAACACAGAGGCAGAAATAAAACATCACACCTTTGGTCAATTAAACTATGACAAAGGAAACAAAAATATACAGTACCTAAAAGACAGTCTTCAGCAAGTTATGTGGAGAAAGCTAGACATTTACATATAAATCAATGAAATTAGAACACTCCCTCACACTGTACAAAAATAAACTCAGAATGTTTTAAATATCTGAAACTAATACATGACACAATAAAACTCCTGGAAACTAACATAGGCAAAAAAAAAAGATAAATATTTGTAAAAGTTTCCTATGCCACTCTTCCAAGCTGAAAACAATAAAAGCAAAATAATCAAATAGTTCCTTATTAAACTTAAAACTTCTACAGAGCAAAATAAACAGAATCAATAGATGAGCTTCCAAATGGGAGAAAACATTAGGAAACAATGCAATCAAAAAGAGGATAATTTCTAAAATACACACATCGTTCATACAACTCCATTTCAAAAATCTACAAACAACTCAGCCAGAAAATGAGCAGAAGACAATTCTCTAAAAAAGACACACAGATGACAATCAGGAACATAAAAACATGCTCACATTGCTAATCATTATACAAATGCAAGAAAAAATAAAATAATGTTTTACCTCACACTAGTGAGAAGGGTTGTCATCAAAATGTCTACAAATAATAAATACTGTGTAGGTTGTAGAGAAAAAGGGACACTCCAACGCTGCTGGTGTGAATGAAAATTGGTGAAATCGCTTTGGAAACAGTATGGGATTTCCTTTTAATAATAAAAAAAGACCTATCATATGACCCAGCAATTCGACCCCTGGGCATATAAAACATAAAACCTGAAAACAAAGAATCCTAGGGTAAAACATAAGAAGTACACTTCACTAAATTTGATTCTTCATATGTCTCCTCTGGCAAGGGAAGTTAAAGCAAAACTAACAAACGATGATTGTATCAGTCTAAACAGATTTACATTGCAGAAGAAATGATCAATAAAATGAAAACTCTACCGACACAATGGGAGAATATATTTGCAAGTGATATTTTCCAATCAAGTGTTAATATCCAAAATATAGGGCAAACTCATACACCCCAACAACAAAAAAGACTAAACAATCCAATTTAAAAAAAAAGTCCATAGGAACTGAATACATTGTTATGAATCAATTTTCTGTAGAAACATACAGTTGGCTATATGACTCATGAAAATGTTTTCAGAGTTATAAATTATTAGGAAAGTCATAAACCAAAAATGAGATAAGACCTCACACTTTTCAGAAGGCTCTCATCAAAAGGAAAAGAAATAGATGTTGGCAAGATTGTGGAGAGAATGGAACACTGTGGACACTGTTGATAGGTATGCAAATTATTGATTCCTTTGCATATAAACATCAAATTTTCTTCATCCAGTTTTCTGTCAAGGGATGTTGTGTTTGTAGGCCCCTGTCTGAAGGCTCTAGAGAATAAGCCCATGGGCTGAACTGATAAAAAATCTGTGAGGAATGTCTCATATCCAGGCTGGATAAGAAATGCCCTAATCAATGTATACAGTATGGATGGCTGAAGAGCATATGTTGGGTAAGATCCTGAGAGGAGGACAACCTAAGACAGGCACAGCCGGCTGGATAAGAGATGGCCTACTTAATGAACTTCTGTGATGAACTTTAAAACAATCCTTGATCATTTATCATCCTGTGCTTACTGCGGGAGAATGGGGACATAAATAGCTTAAGATTATTAACATTGTTGTAACTTTGATGATATGTGAGGCATTTTGCATGTCCTATATATACCCTTTTTCTAAGACTCAATAAACAGAGAACTGCTTCGCTTCTCTCCACACAGTGTTTGTGTGTATATGTTATCGTGCCTCTGACAGGGTTAATTTAATTTTTTGGGAGTATCTTAAAACGATGTTGCATTATATACAATGCTATTTCTGCACCTATTGATATGATTATGTGTGTTTTATTTCTCATTCTATTAGTGTGGCATGCCACCTTTATTGATTTGAATATTTTGAAGTATCCTTAAACCCAGGGATAAATCCCTTTACTCATGTATGTGTATGATATGTTAAATGTGTTTTTGAATTCATTTTGCTAGTGTTTTGTTGAGAAATTTGGCAGATATGCACATCAGGGATAATATTCTATATTTTGCATATAATGTCCTTTCTAGCATTGTTATGCAAATTAAGCTGGCATCGTAAAACAAGTTTGGATACTTACATCCCGTTCTAATTCTTGGATAGTTTGGGCAAGTATTGGTGAGAAATTTTCTTCAAATATATCACAGAATTCACCAGTAAAGTCATCTTGTAAATATTTTCTGGTTTGGGAAGTATGGATTACTGATTTACTCAAACACACTTTTCCTCTATTTAACTATCTAATTTCTTCTTGAATCAGTATTGGAAGACATATGTTTCTGGGAATTTGTCTTTTGTTCAAGGTCATTCAAATTGTTGGCTAGTGGTAATTTCTTATGTTGCTATGCATCTCTACAACACCAGTGGTTATATCTTCTGTTTTATTTCTTAGTTGATATGAGTCTTTATTTTCTTAGCCATCCTAAATGTTTGTCCACTTTATGTTTAAAACAATCAGACTTAGGTTTTACTTTTTATATTTTCAATTGTTTCTCTTGTTATTTCACTTATTCTCATTCATTCAATTTTCTTCTTCTTTCTGTTTTCTCCTAAATTCTTGATGTGCAAATTAAAGTAATGTGAATTTTTGTATTTCTTTTATTATTAAATATTATTTATTTATTTATTTATGTATTTACCTACTTATTTATTATTTATTCATTTATTTATCATTGAAATACTGCCATTTACAATGTGTTAATTTGTGGTGTATAGCACAGTGTCCCACATCATGCATATAATTGTGTGCCTGTTAAAGTTAACATCACAATATTTAACATACTGCCCTGTGTCATACAAAAGACAATTTAGAAAAATCTATTTTTATATATAGTAGATAACATTTATAAATCTACATCTCCCATATATATCCTCTCCTACCCCTTTCAGCAGTAACCAAAAGATTATTAATTAGATCTGCAAGTTTGTTTCAGTTTTGTAGATGAAATCATAGTGTTGTCATCCAAAATTTTTTTTTAAGGTTCTACATATATCATGTCATGTATTATTTTTCTTTCTCTTTCTGGGTTACTTCAATTAGAATGACACATTATGGGGACACCCATTTTGCTGCAAATGTCTTGTTTTATCATTTTTTATGGCAGAATATTATTCCATTGTGTAAATATGGCATAAAATCTGTATTCTGTTATCTGACGGTGAACAATTATGGTGCTTCCATGTCGTGGCTTTTTTATATAGCACTGCTAAGAACATTTGGGTGCAGGTGACATTTTGAATTTGGTTTCTCTTTTTTTTTTTTTACATTTTTTAATGATTCATAATCATTTTACAGTGTTGTGGTTTCTCTTTGATATATACCCAGAAGTGGGTTTGCTGGATCATATGTTAAGACTATTTTTATTCTTTAGAGGAATCGCCATCCTGTTTTCCACAATGACTGCACCAAACTACATTCCTGACAACAGTGTAGGAGGGTTCCATTTCTCCAGAGCTTCCCAAGCATTTATTGTCTGTAGACTTTTGAATGATGGCCATTATGACTATTCAGAGGTGATACTTCATTATGGTTTTGAATTGCCATTCTCTGATAATGAAAGTGAGCAATTATTTTTCCATATATCTGTGTGGCATTTGTATGTCTCTAATGGAGAATTGCTTGCTTAGGGCTTCTGCCCATTTTCAGATTGGGTTTCTTGTTTTTTTTAAAGTATTATTATTAGGTTGTATGAAGTCTTTAAATATGGAAATTTAGCCTTTGTCAGTTTCATCAATTCTAAACATTTTCTTAAATCCTGTTGGTTGTCATTTTGCTTTGTTTATGGTTCCCTCTGCTGTGCAAAAGCTTATAAGTTTAATTAGGTCCCATTTATTAATTTTGCTCTTACACCATTACCTGGGTATGCTGTTCTTGGAGATTATTGCTGCGATTTATCTCAGAGTACTTTGTGTATGTTTTCTTCTAGATTTACTGTGTATTGCCTTACATTTAAGTCTTCAAGTCACTTTGAGTTTATTCTTGTGTATGGAGTGAAGGAGTGTTCTAACTCCATAGCCCTGATGCTGCTATCCAGTTTCCCAACACCAGTTGGTGAAGAGATGGTCTTTTCTCTGTCATATTCTTGGCTACTCTGTAAAATATTAATCGAACATAGGCCTGTAGATTTATTCCAAGGCTCTTTATTCAGTTCCATTGGTCCATATGCCTGTTTCTGTACAAATATCATGACGTTTTGATTATTGTAGCTCTGCAATAGTGTATGGAGACCAGGCAGTTTATTCTTCTAGCCTCTTTCTTTGTCTTCAATATTGTTTTGGAAATTTTGGATCTTTGTTGTATGTATATAAACCTTATGATCATTTGTTTCAGTGCTAAAAAATATTTTGAATAATTTGATAGGAACTCAGATTAAGTCTGTGGATTTCCTTGGGTAGTATGGCAATTTTAACAGTAGTATTTCTTCCATTACGAGACCATTGTGTATCTTTCAATTCTTCAAATCTTTCTTGATTTCCTCAATCAATGTTTACTTGTTCTCCATGTACAAGTCATTCACCTCCTTGGTCAGAGTTATTCTTAAGCATTTTAAAATTTTGGGTGCAGTTATTAAAGTGGTAGTTTCTGTAATTTGTTTTCCTGTTGATTCAATGTTTATGTAAAGAAATGTAATTGGTTTTTGTACATTACTCTGGCTACCTTGCCCAGTTCCCTTTTTAGCCTAAGTATTTTTTGTGAAGCTTTTACATTTTTCTATATATAGTGTCATGTCTGCATATTGTGACAATTTTACCTCTTCTTTTCCAGTCTGAATAATTTTATTTCTTTTTCTTGCCTGATCGTTGTAGCTAGGAATTCCAAGACTATATGTGATTTAATTTGTGATAATGGGCATCCTTGTCTTCTCTCAGGTTTTTGTGGGAAGGGTTCCAGTTGTTCACCACTGAGTATTATGCTGGCTATATGTTTGTCATTAACTGCTTTCATTATGTTGAGTTATGGTCCCTCTATGCCCACTGTGATAAGAACTTTTATTGCAAATAGGTGTTAAATTTTATCAAATGTTTTTTCTCCAACTACTGATATGATCATATTGTTTTTGCCTTCTCTTTTGTTGATATGGTGTATCACAATTGATTGATTGATTTGCATATGTTCAACAGTCCTTGTGTTCCTGGGGTGAACTTAACTTGTCCATGGTTCATGATCTTTTTTTACATGCTTTTGGATTCTGTTTGTTAATAATTTCTCAAGGACTTTTACTTCTATGTTTATCAATGATATTGGGCTATAGTTTTCTTTTTGGGGTAGTGTCTTTGTCTGGTTATTGTATCAGGTTGACGTTGGCCTTATGGTGTAAGTTTGGGATTACTCTCTCCATATCAATCTTTTGGAAGAGTTTGAGGAGGACTGGTTTGGATTTTTCATAGTATGTTTGGTCAATTTCCCCAGTGAAGGTATTTGGGTTTGAATTTTTTTTGCAGAGATTTTTTATTTTATTGATAAGTCTGTTCGATTTCTGGTGATCTGTATGTTCAAATGGCTAACTTCTCCTTGATGCAATATTGGTGGGCTGAATGTTTCCAAAAACTTCTCCATTTCTTCCTTGTTATCCAGTTTGTTTCCATACAGTTGCTCATGGTATTCCCTTATGATATATTGTAAATTTTTTTATCTCTTTGTAGTTTCTGCATTTTCATTTCTAATATTATTTGTGTTCTCTCTCTTTTCTTGTTAGTGATCCTGTCCAGAGATTTGTCAATTTTTATTTAGTATTTCAAAAAAGCATTGATTGATTTCTTTCTATTTTTAAAAATCTATTTCAATTATTTCTTCCTTGATCTTTATTTTTTCCCTCTTTCTGTTGACTTTTGGTTTTGTTTGCTCTTCTTTTCTTGATTAGTTTACATAGAATGTTACATTATATATTTGAAATTGTTGTTCTACTTTGAGGAGAGCTTTGTCACTATGAACTTCCCTCTTAAGCCTGCTTTAACAGTATTCCAAAGACTTTGTGCAGTGTTTTGTCATATTTCTCAAGATATTTTTTAATTTCTTCTTTTATTTCATCAATTCACCCCCTTGTTTTAGTACCATGTTTTTTAATCTGGATGCTGTCATTTTTTCTCCCTGTTTTTCTGTGATTGTTTTCTAGTTTCATGGTACTATACTCAGAAAAGATGCTTGAAATAATTTTTATCTTCTTCAATTTGTTGAGGCTTCTTGAGTGCCTGAGTACATAATCTTTCATAGAAAATGTTCCTTGTGCACAGGAAATGAATGTATATTCTGTTATGGGGAGAAGTACTATTTTGAAAATATCAAGCATCTCCAATTAATTTATAATGTATTTTAATATCTTTGTTCCCGTATTAATTTTCTGTGTGAAAGACCAGGCCAGGGAAGGTAATGGGGAGTTATAGTCTCCTACATTATTTGTGTTCCCAGGGATTTCTCTATTTTTATCTATTAGTGTTTGCTTTTTGTATTTATGTGCTCCTATATTGAGTGCATATATTTAATGTGTATAATACCCCCATTTTGATTTTCTCCTTTAATATTATATCATGTCCTTGTTTATCTGTCTCTATGGCCTTTTTTGTAAAGTCTCTTTGTGTGAAGTCGGTACTGCTAGTCATGCTTTCTTGTCATATGCATTTGCATGGAATAAATTTTTCCACTTTCTGACTTTCAATGGATGTGTGTTCCTCTTACTAAAGTGGGTGCCTTCTATGCTTTATAATGTAGGGTCTTGTTATATTATCCCATTTGACAATATATATCTTTTGATTGAAGAACTAAGTCCATTATCATTTGTGATAATTATTGATAGATGGGTGTTTATTTCCATATTGAACTTCATTCTCCAGTGGATTTGGAATTTTCTTTTTGTACATTTCTTTTTGTTTTTGTGGCTTGATAAGTTTTCTTTTATTATCTTGTTTTCTTTTTGGCTTTGTGACTTCATTGTAAGCTTTTGACTTAGGGTAACCTTGTTTTGTATGTATCTTCACCTGTACTATATTTGTTTATTTTAACTGATAATAATACAAACTCAAACCCATCCTTCAGAGAACAGAAACAAGAAGAAAACACTCTGTATTTTCCTGTTTCACTCTCTGACCCTTAAAAATTTTGATGTCCTCTTTTACAACTTCATATTTATTTTGTGTAAATCATTGTAGATGTTGCCTTTCTAATTATGCCTTTCTCTTTTGTATATCATCCTGCTTCTTTTTTATTTAGAGTAGATCTTTCATTATTTCCTTTTCTCTTGCTAAATTCTTTAAGTGTTTGCTAGTATGGAAGTTATTTATCTATCCTTCTATTCTAAAAGATAGCCTTGTTTGATAAAATATCTTAGATTACAGCTTTCTTCCATTCCGGACTTTGAATATGTCTTGCCACTGACTTCTGCCTGCTGTATTTGTGTAGAAAATGAGTTTAAAATTATTATTTATATAATTGTATATATATGTAAAGAACACCTATAAATGAAGTTAACAAATATGGTGAAAACCTAAATGTTAAAACACAGAAAATATTGATAAAGGAAATTAAAACTGATCCAAAGAAATGAAATGATCTCTTATGTTAATGATGTGAAAAATGTGGTTGAAACAACCATACTACCCAAAGGAATCTACATTTAGTGTGATTGATTTGAAAATACCCATGAGATTTTTCCAATAAATAAAACAAATAATTTTAAAATTTGTATGTAAACACAACAATCATGAGTTGTCAAAATAATCATGAAAAAGAGTATTAAATCTAATGATGTAATATTCTCTGATGTTAAACAGTCCTACCAAGATTTAATAATTAAAATAACATGATACTGGCTTAAAAACAGACACCAATCAATAGAAGAGAATAGAGCAACCTGATATAATCCCTCAAACCTATTATCAATTAACCCATGAAAAAGGAAGCAAGAGTATAAAATTAAGAAAAGACAATCTCCACAATAATTACTGCTGGGGAGTTTTAACATGTAAAAGATACATTAGAATATTTCCTCACATTGTATACAATCCATGAGCACAGAATATTTTTTGATTTATATTGTTTACTTATATTTCTTGCACCTATAATTTATAGATGTATGTTCATAAGTTTTGTTTCACTTATCAAATTTATTCCTATTTTATTCTTTTTGGTATAAATTTACACCAAATAGTTTTACTAATTTCTCTTTCTGATAATATGTTGTTACTATACAAAAATGCAGTGGATATGTGTACATTGATTTTGTATTCTGCAAGTTTACTAAATTTGTTCATTATTTGTAATACCCACTGAAGGAGTCTATGGAGTTTTCCATCTATGCATAAATATGTCATCTGTAAAAACTTCAGTGCTTTATTACAAGTTGGATGAATTTTATATTTTTTCTTGACTAGTTGTTATGGCTAGGACATCTAGTAGTGTTATTTAGGACTTGTGAAAATGAGCTACTTTTTCTTATTAATGGACCAGAGGAAAACCTTCCTGTATGTTAACATTGCACTTGATGTTAGCCATGGGTTTTTCATATATGGCTTTTATTATGCTTAGTTACATTCTATCTAGAGCGAATTTAAGAATATTTTTATAAAAAGTTAAGATCAGATCTGTCAATAATTTTCCTACATATTTTGAGATTGTTATTTTTGAATTCTTTGTTTTTTAAAGGGATTGTACCACATATTTTATTTTGTGTATGTTAAATATTATTTATGAAACAGGACTAAATCCTACTTAACTATAGTTTATAATACTTATAATATGCCATGTATTCAGAATGCTAATATTTATTTAGAATGGAATATACACATAGTGAAGGAAAAATTTACATTGCAGATTGAGGGTACATTTATTTATTTAAAATTTTATCTCTCATTTTGAATTTAGCTTATGTTTAATGGAATTCATTTCTAAATAAATAATATAAGTTTTGGTAGAACTGGATTTACTACAGTTTACTGATACAGAACATAGCTATTATTTACAATTAGTGCGCAAAACACTTGCCTTAAAATGCCGTATTATACTAACAATGCCAACAGTTTCAGGACTGAGAAACATATTGTTTCCTAAAATACATTACCTGATATTTTCCACCCCAACCGACATATACTGTTATATCTTTGTTTTTTGATTTTTTGTTTGTTTGCCCCTTAATTGAGGCACTGCTTATTGAACCCAGGATCTTGTGCATAAGTCTATTTATCAACATCATTTTGGAACACTTAACAGAAGCCCTAACGATATGGATTATAAAGATGACAAGAAAATTTATTACTTCTAGGGACTGATAAACCTCTAAGTGAAAGAATGGCAAAAATAAATATTTGTAATATACAATAAGATTGTCTCTTTTGCAATTTTAATATAGAATATTAAATTATATTTGCTTCAATTATAGCACTAAATTACAATTTAAAACAAAAATCCCCCCTTTGGGATTTCTTAAATTTGATTGATTATCTTTATTTAAAATTATTTCATAAATACTAACCATTTATATATTAACATAAGAAATAAAGTGATGTTTATTCTTCTCATGTTTTGAATATAGAGCTACTTATTGTACAATACACAGATAAATACCTACTTCCATTTCCAAATCAAATTATGTTTCACTTTAATTACAAATGATGATGAAAGTTTTATACCTTTTCTGTACAGGTTTTAAAAAAATTTCTCTTTAATTTCCAAAACTTTAAAATTATTTTATATATTTTGTGCATTACTTATACTCTGTTCACCAATCTGTTATAAAATTGTGTACAAAATGATGGAGATTGGTTTTATTTAATAGACCCCAAAATTAAATTGTTTAAAAAGATTTTGTGGGGAAAATAATTGCAGATCACACCATAAAAATAAGCATCCTATATGTTTAATTTTAACTGGATGAATGAGAATAAACACTGGCTGAAAGTTAAAATTGAGTTGCTAAGAGACCAGTCGTTTTGTGACGTCACAGTTACTCAGGTTGAGAACCATAGTGATGGCCTAGCAGTTTATCTGTGCAGGCCTGCCAAAGCAGCATTTGAAGCTGCAGTGTTCAAAATCATGCAGATTAGAAAAATAGCTGTGGAAAAAGTTATATTAAATGGCACATGTTTCCTCAGAAATTCAAGATGTGTCTCATAAATTGGGAGCAACTGGTTCAGGAAATTCTGGTATATCTCTATTGTGTGATCAAACATTCTCTGAGGACTTGGACTTGAGGTCTATGATTGAAGAAAATGCTTTTCAGAATTTGTCTGAAGAATCCTTGATAAAAACGCCATGTTACACACATTGTTTCTCTGAACCAGATGACGATAATTATTTTCGTTCTCTGACATTTCCAGGAAAATTCTGGAAAATGGCTGGGAGTTACCAGTTTAAATCCATCTGGTGGGATAATAATGGAACTTCCATAGTGATTGATGAAGATGTCTTTAAGAAGGAAGTTTTGGAAAGAAAGACCCCTTTCAGAATATTTGAAACTGGAAGTATGAAAAGTTCAGTTAGACAGCTTAAACTTTACGGGTTTAGTAAAGTGTGGCAGAATTTTCAAAGATCTGCGTGTCTAGCAGACTTTCTGGCAGAAGGAAAAAAATTCTGTGTTTTAAGCTAGGTATTCAGAAACTTTAGTTACCACTTGGTAACTTATATATAAAAGTTTATTTTGTACATCAATCTATGGTAATATAAATGTAAAGTTAATTTTGAAAACTGTATAAAACTACTAAGGCTAAAATCCTTTATTTTTCTAAAGAATGAGGACAGTGCATTAAGTGTTCCGATTATAAGAAACTTTGCTTGCAACTATGAATCTTTCCAGAAATCTATATAAAGGTATTAAAGCTGCTTTTGAAAAGAGGCATTCACCGTTACGGCAAATATTAACTTTTTAAATTTAATGACTATAATATTTAAATGTGTATTTTCCAAATAAGGAACTTCAAAATATCGTCAGCATTGTTCATATTTGATGATATTATCTTTGCAGTGTAAACGTGAAATCTGAGGTTATATAGTTCAGGCTTTTTTAGTGTTGTATTTTGGTTCAAATTATTACTAAAATGTTTCTCCTTTGGTTGTAACTGCAGTTCTACCATAATCCAAATTTTAAACGAGGCTGTCCCCAGATTTTAGTGAGATTAAAAAGAAGGGTTGGGATTAAACATACACCTCTGGTATCTCAATAGGCTGAAGATTTCAACAAGAAGCAATATAAAGCAGTGGGTAATGTGGTATTCATAATTCTGGTTTTGTGGCTGACACTAGTGGAGAAAGTGCATTTTTACCTCTGCAAATTTAAACATGACTCTAATAAGAAAGCCCTCTACTAGCCACATAATTGGTGATACAAATACCACATTTAGATGTGATTTTTCTCCTCCATCATCAATTTCATTTAGACCACCAGGAGAAATT
Source organism: Vicugna pacos (assembly GCF_048564905.1). Lineage (NCBI taxonomy): Eukaryota > Metazoa > Chordata > Mammalia > Artiodactyla > Camelidae > Vicugna > Vicugna pacos. Next base: position 17,793,575 of record NW_027328741.1, on the reverse strand, counting down.
GCAGTGGATCAACGTGGTATTTTAAATCAGTTGACCACTCCCCACGGGCACTCTCAAAGAAGTTACACTGAAGCAAAAGACCGTGTTGTGAACTTCATTTCAACTAGAACTTCTACCTCTCAGTATAGCATCTTGTCTCCCAAAAAGGAATTAATTTGGACAGATGGTGGAGCCTTCTATTTTTCCAAATGGATATCACAAGCTATCTGCCATTGAAGGTCACTTTTCTAAACTTCAAGCAGGGATCAACCCACATTTTCCAGTGCAAGTGATAGCTGATACATCAGCTACTTCTCTTTCAAGGCAAACTCATCAGACATCTTCAGTTTATGAATGTCATCTTAATTACAACTGATCTACCAGAGGACTACCAGATTATGCAGGATAACAAAGATTACAATTGATGTTGGCAAATGTCGACAAATATCTGCTATTTTCTTATTTGAACAGTAAACATAGTGTTGTACCTGTATTTACCTTATTTTTTTAAACAGAGTTAAGAATTAAATGGGAGACAAAGTTACCATTATTAGAAAAAAGGAGATATTTGATTAATATGATCATTTGATGGAACAATATGGGAGTTAATTTAAATAATTTCTTGTAAGGAAGAAGAGAAAATGGAAGAATTTGGAGAATGACAAAAACATGGAGAGATGGAATAGTTTTAAGTGGTTTCTGGTTCATCCTGGAAAGTATTAAAAGTGTTAAGTTAAGATTGGTTGGAACAGAAGATAAATGCAGGAACCGGCCGAGGGATCATGGTCTCTATTATGTCATCCCTGGAATCATAAATGTCACATTGTGTAGTCTCAGATGGCACAATCAGCATGTGGTAGAATTTAAGAAGTAATTTTATCTATGGTCTTATTTGTGCTGTTGTCAAAGCATTCCAATTGGTGCTTTCATTTCCTGCCCTAAGAGTCTACCCTATATTTTCTAGTCAATACTTTATGTTGCTTTTATGTTCCAGACAAAGACAAGCTTAAGTCCTCAGGGTGGCACTTAATGCCTTTCCAAATCTAAGCCCACAAACTCAACTTAGTTTAGTCATTTCTTTATAAATCTGGCATTTGACTACCTTGGAATATCTTCATGTTTCACTGTATCTGAAGATACATCCAGGCAAATGCTTGTCAACAATGTTAGCTCCAAATTCAACACTTTTACCCCAGCTCACACTTGGACTTTGGTTGTCCTCCTTTTACCTATTTAGGCTATCCCGACCTCAGCACAGAAACCACCTCCTCCAGATATTTTCTGTCTATCCCCCTTCACTTGTCTAACTTGGATACCAGCATAGTATGCACAGCACATGACACAGGAAACATTTTACTATTTAGTGAATGAAAAATACATGTTGACTTTAAGCAAAATCTACTTTCCTGAAACAACAAAACTCTCATCGCTTTCAAACTATCTCGTTATGGTCTATACTCTTCACCACAAACTAGCTCTTTTAATAGCCCATGGACTAGTCACACAAGACAGTGGAGGTAGGTACAGGAGACAAAGTATAATTTTCTTCTTAATTCATGCCTCCAGATGCCTAAAGCATTCCATACTCAATTGCTGGATAATTTCCTTTTTCTTCATCACCCACACTCCCCAAAATAGCTGATTCTTTTCCCCATAATAATAATTTTACTGTCTTCTAATTAATTAACTTCTTAGAATCAGAGCTTTGTCCAGAATAGAAAGTGCTATTGCAAACATTTAATGTAGGTTTATGCACCCCTCATAACTTGTGCTCCTTGTAACCTTCACACAGGAAGTATCTAAGAGGTACTAGACCCTTGGTTGGGGTGGTTGTATTCAGTTACCAAATTGCAATCAAATTTGTGTGGACTAGAAAGAGGTGAGGGTGGTGGAATTAAAATTTGTCCAACTGCATGAGTACCAAATTACTGCAGATATTAGGAAATATAAAATATTCATGGAATTCTTTGACTATTTCTCATTAATTTAAAATAAAATGAAAAGAATTTACAGAATGTGAAATGCCCTGAAATGCTGGAAAAATTGTAGGCAAGTTCAGGAAGCTTAAGGCTTCTGCTCATAATCATGCAGCCAGTGTCACCTGATAAGACTGGAATGGCAACATTGAGTCCGGAAAATATATTACCAGTTGTGAAGAAAGAATTTGATAATCTGGAGAAAGGGCAAATGGGACAGGATAAACTCTTGCAACATCCCATCAATATGTGCTTTACCAAGAGAAGAATCGAGAACAGTTGCAGACGGAGATCTGTGTCTGGACATTAGTGGTTGTTCCTACAACAGAAATATCAAGGTTTTAAATTTGTCAGCTCAACTCTGATGGTGGCTATGTTGCTGCTTACATTAGCACTCTGGGGTTCAGTTGGGCTGGTGCTTTGAAAACTATTCTCTGAGCTCAGCAGCTATTTTCCAGCTCTCTTATCAGACAGTGGGTCTTACCGTGATCATCTTAACAAGGTTCTATTCTGATAAATCAAAATCTACAGTTTACTTTTAAAATTAGATATCCTAAAGAAGAATATTGTTTGTTTGTCCATCTGTAGTTTTCTACCTGGGAAAACCTAGACTATTTGAAAAAGTACAAAAGTTGGCTGGTGCTTTGAAAACTATTCTCTGAACTTTGTCCACAGAACTCTTCCCACTAAATACTACAAATTTGTCTTCCTCTGTGTGTGGGTGTGAAGATGGATTGTTAAGCAGTAACTAATTTTTTTAGTTGAGTCATCAGTGAATTATTTTTCTGCATCTGGCAGAATCTCTGTGAATTAAGAATTTCATTGAGCAACCAGATTTTATTCCAATCAGGGAGAGGTAAATTATATTTCTCCCAGTTTACTAATTGTTACCTGTTCATTCAATTCCGAGCTGATGTTAGGGCAAAGCCACTGAACCCTTGAATTGGACTGAGGCATATATACTCTACAGTCCCCAGAGCCCAGCACAGCACTGTGTCTCCTTTTTAATTTAAGCTTATGTCTAATATATTTTTCTTCTATTTCTCATTGTTGACACAACTTATTTTGGTTTTTATCACCCCTTGACTAATTTATAGAGACGGAACCACTGACTTATTCCCGTTCACTTAGAAATTGCAATAAACTTCCTTCCATTGAACTACCTGGAGAACAGTGAGCACAGTCATCATTTTGAAAGCAGTCCTCAGTCCTAATGATGCAGAACTTTTACACTTCTTTGCCCAGTACTTGAGCAAGATTGTTTGTTGTGGATCTCAGTGATTATCCTCACATCCCCTAATGCAACCATGAGAAAACACCACATTGTTATCCAAAATCAAGTCTTTGTCAGTATTGCAATCCCATTGCAAAACAGTTAAGAATTGTAGGAGTTATGAGATTTTACCATGCTGAGATTTTTAGCAACCTAGCATGTTCATTTCTTACAGATGCTGTTGGGGAGATGAGAACATCGGTCAGAGACAGTGAACTTTATCACTCACAGCAAGAGCAGCCAGTTTTAAATTTGTATCCATTCCCTAATCTCAGATGAATACACAGAGTAAAATTTTGATGCCTACAGAATCAGTGGGCTGTTAACATGAAGAAAGTTTAAGGCATGGTAAAACACTAATTTTATTAGTATCTTTATGTATAATTTATTAGAATCACTTATTTATTAGTATGTTTACCTAGGATAAGTATATCATGACTCAAGTTTACTTGCTGCAGAAACAATCATGAGAAATGACATGGGAATAAGTGAATATTGAATTTCCATTTTTCCTTCCGCTTCTATTGAGATATAATTTGTGTAGAATATTGTGTAATTTTAGGTGCATAGGATAGTGATTTGATTTACAGCTATCATGAAATAAATATCATAGCAACTTTAGGGAAAATTCATTATCTAATTTAGATACAATATTAAAGAGATACAATTTGCCTTTTGGTTGTGATGAGAAAACTTATGGTATACTCCCTTAACAACATTCATATATAACATAAAGTAGTATTAACTGTAATTTTCATGTTACTATGGGGCATCCCAAGGATACATTCATTTTAAGGCTGGTGGTTTGTAGCTTTTGACTGCATTAATCAAATTCTCCTTTTCCAAACCCTGCCTCTGTTAACTACAAATCTAATTTTTTTCTATAATTATTTTTCTTTTTGAACTGTACTTTAATGTATAAACTGCGTTAGTTCCTCTTACACAATGTACTGTTTGCTATTTTTAGTACATTTCAAACTGATCACCAGAATATATCTAGTTATGATATGTTGCTCTTTAAAGATATTTCATAGTTATTTACTATTCCCCATAAAGCACATTTCTTGCCCCTGATTCATTTAATTTGCAGCTGGAAAATTTTCTGTCTTAATTTTCGTCAAATATTTCTTTTTCCTCACACCGTTTCCCTCCTTATTGGGAACAACTTTTTCTTTGTATATCTGTATCTCCTTTTCTCTTGTGTTATGTTCATTTCTTTTAAATTCCAAATATGAGTAAAATCATGCAGCATTTGTCATTCTCTTTCTGACTCTTTTCACTAAGCATATTACCCTCTTGATCTATGCTTTTGTTGCAAATGGAGAACTTATTCTTCTTATAGCTGAGTAATAACCCATTGTATTTTTATCTGTGTGTGTGCATATATATATAAATATATAAATTCAGATAAATCAATGAAATATAAAAATAGAAAATATAGATTTGTAGATATATATACTATAAACACACATTTTATTTTTCATCATCTATTGATGAACAATTAATTTGCTTCTATATCCTCTCTATTGTAAACAATGCTGCAGTGAATATAGGTTTGAACTTATCTTTTCTAGTTTGTCTTTTAATTTTCTTGGAATAAGTATACTGATATGGAAATGTTGGATTATATTTCATTTTTAATTTTTAGATAAAACTGCATACTGATTTCCACAGTGGCAGCACAAATTTACATTCACTCCAGCAGTGCATCAGGGTTGTTTTTCTTACATCCTCACCAACACTTTTATTTGTTATGTTTTTGATAATATTCATTCTGACAGTACTGACATAAAATCTTATTGTGTTTTGGACTTGCATTTTTCTGATGGTTAGTGATGTTGACTGGTTTCATATGCCTGTTTATTACCTTTCCCCCACTGTATGTTCATATTTGTAATGTACAAAATGATCATAACTGTCTGATTTCATTTTCAGTCATTCTTTGTGTTCCACTATTTTCTTTGTTCTGTCTGAATACCATATTCTTTTTATCACTGTAGCTTTGTATTATAGTTTTAAATCAGGGGAATTGATACATCCTGTTTGTTCTTTGTCAAAGTTGTTTGTGTTTATGTTTCTTTTATTTCTGTGCTTTTTTTTTAGTGATTTCAACTCTTTTGTGTTTACACGTAAATTTTACAATTATTTACTGTAAATTCTGAAAATACACTTGGTATTTTGATAGGCACTGATTTTAACTTGTGTATTTTCTTGGCTAGTACTGTCATTTAAACAATATTACTTTCCTCATCTACGAACACAGTATATCCTTTTATCTGTTTGCATTATCTTCAATTTCTGTTATAAATATTTTATAGTTTTCTGTGTACAGGTCTTTTACCTCCTTGGTTTGATATAATTTTTGATTTATTTTTTGTAATGCAACTGTAAATGAGAGAGTTCCCTCACTTTCTCTGTTAGCTTGTTTTTAGTGTGAAGAAATGCAAGATTTCTGTATGTTAATTTTACATGCTGAAATTTTACCAATTGCATTGATAAGCCCTAGTAGTTTTGAGGTGCCATCTATAGAATTTCTGTTTAAAGTATGTCATCTGCAAACATATACTTTTACTCCTATTCTTAATTAGCTATAATATATTTCCATTTATTTTGGATAGCTATGGTTAGGATTTCCTATACTATACTGAATAAAAGTGGTAAGAGTGAGCATTCTTGTCTTCTTCCTGCTCTTACAGGAGATGCTTTCAGCTTTTAATCAGTGAGTGTCATGTTAGCTGAGTTCTTGTCTTATATGACCTTAACTGTGTTGAGGTATGTTTCCTCATGCACAATTTGAGGAGAAATTTAATCTTAAATTGTTAATGAATTGTCAAAACATTTTATGACTCTTTTGATGTGACTATATATTTTTTATTCTTTAATTTGTTACTGTGGTGTATCATACTGAATAATTTGTAGGTAATGAATCACTTTTGCATCCCTGGATTAAAATGGACTTAATCATAATATATAAACTTGTTCATGTATTTTTTTTGCTAACATTTCAGTGATGATTTTTGCATCTATGATTATCAGTAGTATTTAACCTGAAATTTTTTGAGGTTTTTGTTCCAGTTTTAGTAGTAGTGCGATAGAGAAATGTGGGATAGGAAGCCTTCCATCCTCAGAAAATTTTTGGAATTCTCTGGGAAGTATAGGTGATAGCTCTTCTCTAAATGTTTGGCAGAATTCACCTGTGAAGCTGTCTAGGCTTGGAATGTTGTTTCTTGGGAGAATTTGTTTAATTACTTATTCAATTTCATTAGTGCTAATCTGTTCCTATTTTCTATTTTTCATTCCATCGTAGAGATTATGTCTTTCTCAGAAATTGTATATTTCTTCTAGGGTTTCCATTTTATTTACATATAATTTGTTGTATCTTCATATGATGCTTTGGATTTCTTTGATATAAGAGGTAACTTTTCATTTACTTCTGAGCTTATTAATCTGTACTCTTTTATTCTCATGAGTCTGTTTAAAGTTTATCAATTTTATTTATCTTTCAAAAGCCATTATTTATTTTGATTGAATGTTTCTATTTTTAATCATTATTTTATCTATTTATGTTCTGACATTTCAGCTGTCTTATTTATAAAGTGAAAATAAAGAATTTACCTGACAAACAAATCCTCAATGTGATAAAAAAAAAGAAACACCTAATAAGAGGTGTAGAAAAGAAATTTTCTTAGAAATATTAAATGACAAATATATGCAAAACATTGAAAAAAATGCTAAGGAGATACCACGAGAAAGTTGCAACTGTTTCTTTGTGTATGTTTTTAAATGCTTCTATACTATATGAGTTAAAGAGTGAAAAATAGGAAATCAGGGGCAATAAATATAGCTACTTCAAACCGATGACCTGTTTACAACAGTAAAAGAAATAATTTGAGTCAGTAATCATAAAAGGTAAAGAGTAAAAATAAAACAATTTTAAAGGAAGCTGCTATCAGTGGAAAAAGGACTAAATTATAGATGAGATTTTTTTCAATGAAGTACAGTAGATGTACTATATTGTGTAGTTTCAGATGTACAGCATAGTTATTCTAACAACTTTGTAGATTATATTGCATTATGAATTATTGCAATGATTGTAACATACACTTATTTTAAGCTATTGTGTATAATTCCATGATCTATACAGATTATCATTGTTGCTTCTCTCCTTTATGTATACTAGTTTGTATCTGTCAATGTTCTACTATTCAATTCTCTTTCCCTTCCCTTTGGTAAACATAAATTTTTTTCCCATTTCTTTTTGTCGGCTTAAGTCTTGTCTATCTAATCTCTTTACCTCTCCATCATGTCTATATCTATTTTTCTATCTATCTATCTATCTATCTATCTATCTATCTATCTATCTATTTATCTATCATGTATTATCCTTCTATCTATTTATCTGTCATCTATCAATAGACAGCTATATATAGATGTACACAGATATTTGTTATACTTTAGAATCCACATATAAATTATATTATATAATTTTGTCTTTGTCTATGTTACTTCATTAAGCACAATAATTACTAGGTCCATCCATGATGCTGAAATAGCAATGTGTTATACTTTTTCATGGCTGAGTAATATTCCATTGTATATTTATGGAAACATCATAACTTTTTAAGTCCATAGTCTACTGTGGAGCCTTGGATTTCTTCCCTGTCTTGCATATTATAAACAGTGCTGGTGTGAATATTCATTCTTCTCAATTTAGGTTACTATCCCCAGATTTTTTCTAGGAGAGGTATTACTGGATCATATGGTAGTTAACTTTTTAGTTTTTAAACAAATCTGAATACTGCTTTCAATACAATTTCTTACAATTTACATCCCTACCAAGAGTATACAAGAGATTTGTTACCTCCACATCGTCTCCAATACTTTCTATTTGTAGACTTTTTGATAATATCCATTTGACCACTTTTAAGTCATAACTCATTGTGGTTTTGATTTGCAATTATCTAATAATTAGTAATGTTGAGCAATTTTATCACTTGCCTGTTACTCATATGTATGTTTTCTTTGGAAAATTATTAACTCAGGTACTCTGCTCTTGTTTTTGTTTTTTACCTTGCATTGTGTAACCTAAATCCATGTTACATCTATTAACCTACATCTATTAACCCCTGGTCACTTGCATTGTTTGCAAATATGTTCTCCAATTACATGGGCAGTCTTTCCATTTCACTTATAGTGTCCTTAGCTGTGCAGAAATTTTCAAGTTTCTTTAGGTCCCATTTGCTTATTTATGCTTTTGTTTCGTTTGCCTTAGGAGACTGAAATAAGAAAATATTCCTATGATATATATCCAATAGCGTATCACCTATAATCCCTTCTAGCAGTTTTATAGTATCAGGTCTTAAATTTAGGTCCTTAATACGCTTGGAGTTTATTTCAGTATATGATGTCAGGGAATGCTCTCATTTCACTGTATTACATGTAGATGTCCAGCTTTCAAAACACCATCCATTGACGAGACAGTCTTTTCTCCATTGTGTACTCATGCCTCTTTTATCATAGATTCATTGCTCATAGTTGTGTGGAATTACTACTAGGCTCTCTATCTGTTTTTATTGATTATATTTCTGTGCCAATGCCATGCTGTTTTTATTACTGTAGCTTTGTAGTATAGTAAAGTATCTGGGAGGGTTATACCTCCAGCACTGTTGTTTTTTCTCAAGATCATTTAGGCAGTTTTTCATAGTTTCATGTAAAAGTTAGAATTATTTATTTTCTTGTTGTGTGGAAAATACTACAACTTCATAACAGGAATTGCACTAAATCTGTAGGATTCTTTGTGTAGTATGGCCATGTTAACAACATAAACTCTTTCAATCCAAGAGCACAAGACATCTTTCCATTTCTTTGAATCATTTTTAATTTCTTTGTCAATGTTTTATTATTTTCAGTGTTTAGGTCTTTTACATATGTGGTTACATTTATTCCAAGATATACGGGGGCATGGGGTATTAATTATTATTGCTTTCAAAGTCCATTGTATAGTATCTCATGATTAATATGTAGAAATGCAAGAGACTTCTTTACATTTATCTTGTACCCTGCTTCTTTGATGAAATTATTTATTGTTCATAATAGTCAATGTGGAGCCCTTAGGACTCTCTATGTAGATTGTTATGCCATCTGTAATGGTGACAATTTTGACTCTTTTTTCCATTTTGCATTTCTTTTATTTCTTTTTCTTTTCCTTTCTTCTATTACTATTGAACACAAGTGCTGAGAGTAGCAATCCTTGTATTTTTCCCGAATTTACCCAGAAGGCTTTCAGCATTTCCCCTATTATAAATAGTTATAAATGGCCTTTAGTATGTTGAGAGATGTTCCCATTGTACTCACTTTCATGAGAGTTCTGATGATGAAAGCATGTTGAATGTTTCAAATGATTTTTCTTTGTGTATTGACATTGTCTTGTGAATTTTGTCCTTCCTTTATTAGATATGTGTCATGTTGATTGACTTGTGTATGTTGAACCATCCTTGTGACTCTGGAAGGAATCCAACTGATCATCGTGTATAATCCTTTATATGTATTGCTGGATTCATTTGTTGGACTATTTCGAGGATTTTTAAATGTATATTCATCAAGAATATTGGATTTTCATTTTCATTTTCTTTTTTTTTTAGTGTCTTTGACTGGTTTTGTTATCACGGTAATGGTGGCCTCATAGAATAAATTTGGGAATTTTCCTTCCCCCTTCATTTTTTGAAATAGTTGGGGGAAAGTGGTTTTAATGAAGGCATCTAGGCATTTTATTATAGGGTTGTTTTTAAATTATAGATTTTATTTAACTTATACTGTTAGCTCTTTAAAAGTTTTCAGATTTCTTTTAATTCAGTGTGTTGGCAACTGTACATTTCAAGAAATTTGTCCATTTCTTTTAGGTCGTCCAGTTGGTTGCATATAACAGCTCATAGTGCTTTCATAATCATTTTTTGTGTTTCTGTAATATCAGATGTTATTTCTACTGTTTCATTTCTTATATTGTTAGGGTCCAATCTCTGTATTTCTTAATAACCCTGGCTAAATGCTTACCTGTTTGTTAATATTTTTAAGAAAAATTAAAGCTGTTGATTTTATGATTTGTAATTTATTTTTCAACTTTTATTTTATTTATTTTCAACATAATCATTAAAGATTTCTCATTCTACTGCCTTTTGGTTTTGTTTGTTCTTATTTCTTGTTATTTTGTGTGGTATGCTTGGTCCTTTCTATGAGGTTTTTTTCTTCCTTGTAGGAGTCCTGATTTGTTCTCATCTTCCCTCTTAGATTTGTATTTGCTTCATCCCATACATTTTATGAAGCTGTGTTTTCATTGTAATTTGTCTCCAGGTATGATTTTATTACCTCTTTGATTTCATCACCACTTTTATTTCATCATTGACAATTTTCAAATTTATTTATTTAAAGGATGTTCTTGGACTTCATGTTTGTTCTTTTCCTATTCTTCTTTCTAGAGTTGATGCACAGTATCATACTTTAGTGTAAGAAAAACTACTTGCTGTAACCTATATTTGCTTAAAGTCCCTGAGGCTCATTTCATGACATAATATGTGGTTAATTCCTTAGATAACATCCTGGGCACACTTGAAATGTTTAAGTGTTCTGCTTTTGTGATGCAGTGTCCAATAGCTCACTTAGGTTCAAATGATCTAATATGGTATTAAAACCTCTGTCTCCTTACAGATATTCTTTCTGGATGATCTGGCCATCAGAATATAGAGGTGTTAAACTCATCTACTCTTATTGTTTTATAATGAATTGATTCTTTCATGTCTACTAAAATTTCTTTTCATATTTAGGATCTATGGTGTTGGGTCCATATATAATATAATGAAGGTAATACCGTATTTTTATATTGATCTCTTTTTCTTTATATAATCTCATAATTTTTCTCATTTTGGCTCTTATTTTAAAACATATTTTGTATGAGTTGAGCATTGCAGTCTGCACTTTCTTGTAAATTCCATGGAATATCTTTTCCATTTTTTCAGACTATGTTTATCTTCCACCATAAAGTGAGACTTTCTTAAGGAGAGGAAAAGATGGTGGAGGAGAAAGAAGCTTGTAGCTCGCCCTTTCAAACAAATGCACCAAGACACACATCCATAGACCCACTCAGCTAACCAGAGAACCTGAAGAACTCTGACAGAACATTGTGTTCTTCAATAGATAAAGAAGCAAAAAATCTGGTATGAGAAAAGGAAGAAAAAAGAAGAAAAGGCAAAACAGAGTGGGACAGATCCCACGGGGAGGGAGCAGCTAAGAAGGATTGGTGCTCATTCACTGTGTCTCCCCTCTCCAACTGAGATTTCAACAGGATGGAGTGGGAGCCTCCAAGGCTTGGACTTTTACAGAGTATAAGTTGACTGACAGAACTAAGTTAAACAGGCACACAGAATCCCTGTGACACCCAGCTGAAGATGCAGCCCGGAAGCTGGGGGCAGGACCGTGCTGCTCGAGCTGGGTTGTAGATGGGAATTGCAGCACTGTGGCGGCCCTGGGAAATGGAGTGGGCTTTGTGCCATGGCTGTGGGTGCACAGGGCAGAACAACCTTTGCCCTCCATAAAACAACCAGGCAGATGTACCCTGTGGGGGGAAGGGTGCAATCCCCATATATGAAAATCCACAAAAGTCTGTAGGTGAAGAGAGCTGGGGCTCAGACACAGCCACCATAACCACTGGTGCTTTGCCCCCAGGCAGCAGTAGGGGCAAACCCTGCATCTACACCTAAGGACATAGCAGCATCATGGGCCAGACTGAGACTGTCGACTGCATGAGGCAAATATGATCCTACTGTCCTGGTTCTTCAGAGAACTTGTCTGCCAAGACAAACAAGGAGCTGGATTTTGACCCAGACCAGGGACAGGGCTGTTCCTCAGTCTTCCATGAGCCCCGTTCCTGTGTGCAAAACTGAGGCAGAGAGTACATTGGCACAGAGCAGCAGAGTGATCGGCAACCTGAGGGGGCGGGTGGCCCCTCAAATTTTGAGCTGGAATGCAGCCCCTGACCATGGTGCTGGGAGAGGGCGTGATGCCCAATCCTGCCTGGTCAGTCTGTAACATCTGACTGCAGCATCAGGCAGGGCAGTGACAAGCCAGCCCAGAGTAAATAAAGCTGCACCTGAACCAGTGTTGGGTGTAGGAGTGATCTGATTGATGACAAGCCCAGGGAGCAACAGAGATGAGGGCTCCAATGGAAGGCCTCAAGGAACAGCAAGCTGAGCTCCCAAAACAGAATGAATAAAGAAAGACTTCACATTATAAGTACACAGTCTCCAGGAGGACAAAGACCACCCCCTTGTTTTAATCTGTTTTTACCAGTTCCATTTTCTCTTACCCTCTTAATTTTTACTTCTTATTCAATTATATATACCCCCATTTTAATCCCTTGGTAATTTTTTAAAATATATTTATTATCATTATTTTTCAAAATGCTGCTTCCACTTGCTTAAATATTATTCATTATACAACGTCTTCAAACCTTTATTCTCCCTTCTTTAAAATTCTTTATCTCTCTCTGTCTTTTTTCTATTTTCTAAGTTGTAATATTGCATTGGCATTGGGTAGATATACACCTTTAGGACCACAGTAGATATCTGATACTCCATAAACCACCATGCCAGAGAGGTAGTAGAAAGATGAAGAAGCAGAGAAACCATTCCCAATTTAAAGAACAAGAGAAATCCTCTGAAAGAACGATCAGTGAAATAGAAATTGATATCCTACTAGATGAAGATTTCAAAACGGAGTGATCTAAGTATTGAAGGAAATAAAAGAGATAAAGTTTAGAGATATAAAATATGTCAAAAATGAAATGGAAGGTATAAAGAAGAGCCGAGTAGAATAGGTAAACCCGTTGACTTAAATGAGGAATGATTTAAAGGTGTAGCAAAGCTGACTATATAACGCAGAGGAACAAATTAGTGACTTAGAAGACAGGACAATAGAAAGCACCCAATCAGTAGAGCTACAAGAGAAACAATGAGAAACAAATGAAAAAAGCATAAGGGACCTATGGGATAATAGAATTCATGCCAAACTTGGCATGATAAAATTCCCAGAAGGGGAAGAAAGATCAAAGGTGATTGCAAAGATTTGTGTAGAAATCATGACTGAGAACTTCCCAAACTTAGAAAAGGGATCAGATATCCAATATAGGAAGCTCAGAGTGTCCCAAAAAGCAAGAACCCAAATATAACCATACCAAGACATATAATTATGATGGCCAGAGTCAAGGATAAATAAATTATCCTAAAAACAACAAGAGACTAGCAAAGAGTGAGTTACAAGGGAATCCTCATAAGGTTCCCAGCTGATTTCACTACACAAATACTACAGGCCAGAAGGGAGTGGCAAGATATATTCAAAGTCCTGAATGAAAAAAATATTATAACCTAGGATGCTTTAACCAGCAAAGCTATCGTTTTTGGTAGAAGGATTCATAAAGAATTTCACAGACAAGAAAAATTTCAAAAGTTCAGCAAAACTAGACCTATGCTAAAAGAATAATTGATATGTCTTCTCTGAAAAGAAAAGCAGCAGGATGCTACAGAAATGTGAAACTCACAGCTGGAAAGGTGATAACTCATGAGTTACAAATAAAATATACACAAAATTTTAAAACAAGACATACAAATCTTTGAGAGTGGGAGAGGGAGGCAGGAAAATAGAGAATTTTTTTTTGGTCTTTCCTTTTAAAATTTTTTGTTCTCAGTAGGATGGGTTTGAGATCATGTTACTATCCATTTAATAAAAGCAGTTATAGTAATGATCTAATGGACTTATAAAAACGGATAACCAGAAGACAAAAACTTATCAGGGTGTCACTAAATCTAAATAAAATTCATGATAATACAAAGGAAAATGACCAAACCATAAAAGGAAGATGAAAGGAACAAAGAGGAAATACCAAATCAACTGCAAATATAAGGTCAATTTGGCAATAAACACTAGCTTATCATCAATTATTGTAAATGTTAATGGACTAAATGCTCTAGTTGAAAATCATAGAGTGGCTGACTGGATAATAAAGCAAGAACCATCAATATGCTGCATACAAGAGACCCATTTCAGAGAGTAGGACACATATAGATTGAGAGTGAAAGGATGGAAAAGGGTATTCCATATAATTTGAGAAGCCAAAAAGCAGGTGTTGCAGAACTGATTTCAGACAAAATAGTCTTTAAAGCAAAGGCCATATTGATAAAGGAGGACATTTTATAATGATTGAAGGAGTGATACAATATAGGGATAGCACACTCGTTAATACACATGCAACAAATAGAGGAGCACCTAAGTATATAAAATAATTACTAACAGATATAAAGGGGGATTCATATTTGGAGATTTCAACACTGCATTAACATCACTGGACATATCATTGAGACAGAAAATAAGTTAGGCAACAGAGAAGTTAAATAATACAGTAGAAATATTGCACTTGGTGGATAAATTCACAGCATTGCACATCCTACAATATAGGATATATAGTCTTTTCAAGTGCACGTGGAATATTTTCCAGGATTCATGATGAACTTGGGCACAAAAGAAACCTCAGCAAATTTAAAAGTTAGAAATTACCCCAAGCATCTTTACTGACCATAATGCCATGAAGCTAGAAATCAACAACAGAGAAACAGAGGAGAACAAAAGGAAAACATGGGGATTAAACAATATGTTTTCAAAAAAACTAATGGGTCAATGAAGAAATCAAAGCTGAAATGAAAAACTACCTTGAGACAAAAGAAAATGAAAGCAAAACCCCACAAAATTTATGGGACACTGCGAAAGCATTGCTGAGAGGGGAGCTTATAGTGATACACTCCAGCCTCAAAAAAGAAATACAACCACAAATAAACAATTTATCTCACCAGAAGAATGAATTAGAATAAGAAGAACAAAAAAAACCAAAAGGCAGCAGAAGGAAGGAAATCATAAATATTGGGGAGGAAATAAATAAAATAGAGATTTAAATGACCATAGGAAAAAATCAACAATTTCAAAAGCTGGTTTTTCCAAAAAGTAAGTAAAATCGACATACCTCTGGCCAAACTCAGAAAGAAGAAAAGCGAGAGAGCACAAATTACCAAAATAAGATAGGACAATGTAGAAATTACCACAAAAAATTAGAAATACAAAATATCATATGAGAAATTTATGAAAATTATATTGAACCAAACTGTATTACCTAGAAGAGATGGACAATCTTCTGGAATCATACTCTCCACCAAGACAGAATCAAGACATAACTGACCCCTGGAAAAAGCAGAGCACTTTAAATGAAATCAAAATAGCAAAATAAAACCTCCCTACATATAACAGTCCAGGACCAGACGGATTCACTGTGGAATTCTACCAAACATAAAAGCAGAACTCATAGCAGTACTTCACAAACTCCTCCAGACGATTGAAAAGGAAGGAATACTCCCAAAGTCATTCCATGAAACCACAATCACCCTGATACAACAACCACGCAAAGACACTACCAACAGAGAGAATTATAGGCCAATATCACTGATGAACACAGACGCAAAAATACTCACCAAAATATTACCAAATAGAATCCAACAACACAGAAAAATGATTATAAACCATGACCAAGTGGGGATCATGCCAGGTACACAGGGGTGGTTCAACATATGCAAATCAATCAATGTAATACAGTACATCAACAAGAGAAAGAACCAAAACCACATGATCATCTCAATTGATGTAGGAAAAGCATTTGATAAAATTCAACATACACGTGTGATAAAAACTCCCACCAATTGGGCATAGAGGGAAAATATCTCAACATCATAAAAGCTATAGATAACAAACCTACATCCAGCATAATACTCAATGGTGAGAAAGTCAAATCCTTCCCACTAAAATCAAGGACAATAAAAGGATACACACTATCACGACTCCTAGTCAAGATAGTCTTGGAAGTACTATCCACAGCAATCAAACAAGAGACAGAAGAAAAAGGGATGCAAATTAGAAAGGAAGAGGTAAAAGTCTCACTATATGCACAGAATATGTTACTATAAACAGAAAACCCTACAAGATCCAGACAAAATTTACTACAGCTGATCAAAGAATTCAGCAAGGTAGCAGGTTACAAGATTATGCATCAAATATCAGTGGCATTTATTTATGCTAATGATTCAGATAATAAAATAGAGCTATAGTCAACAAGACAGCACTGTAATGGAAGAAAAACATACATATAGGTCAATGGAACAGAATAGTGAGCCCAGAAATGAACCCAAAAACGTTTGGCAAATTAATCTTAGACAAAGGAGGCAAGAAATTACAATGGAAGAGAGATAGAATATTCAGCAACTGGTGTTGGGAAAACTGGACAGCACGATGTAATTCAATGAAGCTAGAACACTCCCAATGAAGCTAGAACACCATACAAAAAAAAAAAAACTCAAAATAGATAAAATTCTTAAACATAAGACAAGATACAATAAAGCTCTAAGAGGAAAATATAGGCAAAACGTTATCTGACATACGTCTCGAAAATTTTCTCATAGAAGAAATAAAAGTAAGAATAAACAAATTAGACCTAATGAAACTTACAAGCTTCTGCACAGTAAAGGAACCGGAAATAAAACAAAAGGACAACCTACGGAATGGGAAAAATATTTGCATATGAAACCGAAAAAGGCATGACCTCCAGAGTATATAAGAAGTTCATCCATCTGAATAAGAAAAAATAAACTACCTAGTCCAAAATTGGGCAGAAGACCTAATTAAGCAATTCTCCACCGAAGACATACAAATGATCAAAAATCACATCAGAAAACGCTCAATATCACCGATTATCAGAGAATTGGAAATCAAAACTACAGTGAGGTATCACCTCACACCAGTCAGAATGGCCATCATTCAAATATCCACAAATGACAAATGCTGGAGATGCTGTGGAATAAAGGGAACCATCCTTCACTGCTGGTGGCAATACAGTTTGGTGCAGCCATTGTGGAATACAGGATGGAGATTCCTCAAAAGCCTTGGAATAGACTTACCATATAACCCAAGAATCCCACTCCTCGGCATAAATTCAGAAGGAACCCTACTTCAGGTTGACACCTGCACCCCAGTGTTCATATCCAGCACTATTTACAATAGCCAAGACATGGAAACTTCCTAAATGTCCATTGACAGTTGACTGGATAAGAAGAGGTGTTATATTTATACAATGGAATAGTAGTCATTCTTATAAACCGACAACATAATGCCATTTTCAGCAACATGGATGGTCCAGGAGAATATCAGTCTAAGTGAAGTAAGCCAGAAAGAGAAAGAAAAATACCATATAAGATGGCTCATGTGTGGAATCTAAAAACAAAACCAAACCAACCAAAAATGCATAAATACAAAACAGAAATAAACTCGCAGGCCGAGAATAAAAAGTTTAGGTTGCCAAGGGGTGGGGTGTGGGAAGAAATAGGCTGGGAGGTCAAAATTGAAGAATAGATAATCAGGATTGTACTGTATAGTACAAGGAAATATATAAAAGATCTTATGGGAGCTCACAGGGGAAAAAATGTGACATGTATATATGTTCATTGAACCTAAAAAATTGTGCTCTACAATGGAATTTGAGACAGCTTTTAAAATTATTAAAAATCAATTAAAAAAGTTAAAAAAGAAAAAAACATGATTCTAAATACTACAGGTGTAAATATAAATTAGAAAGAAAAAACAACTATGCAAAAGAGTAGTAAAACAAAAGATTTTGTTTTTTGTTTTCTTTTTAAGATAAGTAAAATCAAAAAACTTCTAGCCAAGTGCATCATGAAGAAAACAGTGATGCTTCAAAGAAATAAATTCAGAAATAAAAGTGGAGAAATAACAATTGTTCCCTCATATATACAAAAAAGGGAACATTTTGTCAAAACTTACTTGCCAATAAACTGGACAACTTAGAAGAAATATACAAATGTCTGGAAATAGACAGGGATAAGGAGAAATAAATAATTTGAACAAACTGATTACTAGAAGAAAGATAGAATCTGCATTTAAAAAAATCATTAAATATTAGAACAGATTTAAACAGCTCCCATGGAAAACTGTACAAAAATAAAAAGAAGAAATTTTACTCTTCAAACTATTCAAAAATAGTGAAGATGTGGAAAACTGCCATATTAATTTTATGAAGCTTTCATTACCCAGATAGCAAAGCCAACAAACAAAGTACAAGCAAAGAGAATTTCAAACATATATTTTTGATTGATATACATACAAAAATTCAAAAAAATAGTATTAGAAAACTAAGTCCAGCAATACAAAAAATGAATCATACAACATGAACAACTTTAATTCATTGCAGGGTCATAAGAGAAGTTGAAATTACATGAAATCAATCAGTTTGATACACCACATTAACAAAAGAAAAAGGGAAAATGATGTGTTCATCCCAATAAATCGATAAAAATAATTTCACAAACTTCAAATTTTATTCATTAATACAGAAGCAACAACAACAACAACAAGAACAGCAGAGTCAATAAAAACAAAAAACCCTTACCAAAGTAGGATTCAGGAAATATATCTCAACAATACTAAAGTCATTAATTACAGACCCACAGACAACATAATATGCAAAAGTGAATAAATGAAAGCCAAATTAAGGAATAAAACAAGGATGCCCACTCTCACCATTTCTATTAAACTCATTAAGGGAAGTCCTAGCAACAGCAATCGCACAAGAAAAAATATTATTCAACTTGGATTGAATGAAGTAAAACTGTTATTATTTTAGATGACATGATAATCTATATAGAAAACCCTAAAGATTCTTCACACCAAAACAACTAAAACTAATAAAGACATTTAGCAAAGTAGGATTTTTCATGATTAATATACAAAAACTGTCACATTCCTTTACACTAACAATGAAATATTCCAGTATTCTAAAAAATCCATATGACATCAGATAAAAAATGAAAAACCTATGAAAAATCCAAGATAATAAAATTAATAGGGCACTGATAAAGAAATTTGAACATGATGCAAAAAAATGGAAAGAAATCTCAAGGTCTTACTTTAGAGGAATTAATATTGCAAAAATATACATACTACAAATGATGTCTACAGATATAAAGTGATTCAGATCGAACTAAATGATATTTTCCACAGAACTTAAAACAGTCCTCAGATTTGTATGGAACTGCAAAAGAACCAGAACTGCAAAAGAAACAATGAGGAAAAAGAACAATTTTGGAGGCATAAACCATATCCCTCTCAGAACTCAGAATATATTACAAAAACAGAAATCAAAACAGCACAATGCTGGAAAACAAAAAACATCTATATCCCTGGAACAGAGCACAGAGGCAGTAATAAAATATCACACCTATGGTCAATTAAACTATGACAAACATAACAAAAATATACAATACATAAAAGACAGTCTTCAGCAAGTGATGTTGAGGAAGGTAGACAGCAACATATAAATCAATGAAATTAGAATACTCCCTCACACTGTACAAATATAAGCCCAAAATGCTTTAAATATCTGAATCTAATATATGACACAATAAAACACCTGGAAACTAACATAGGCAAAACAAGACATAAATTGTAGCGAAATTTTCTTATGTCACTCTTCCAAGCTGCAAACATTAAGAGCAAAATAATCAAATAGATCCAAATTAAACTTAAAAGCTTCTAAATAGCAAAATAAACATAATGAAAAGATGAACTTCCAAATGGGAGAAAACATTTGGAAATAATGCAATCAACAAGTGGCTAATTTCTAAAATATAAAAATCGTTCATACAACTCCATTGCAAAAACTGCAAACAACTCAGACAGAAAATGAGTAGAAGGCAATTCTCTAAACAAGACAAACAGATGACAAACAGGACTATAAAAACGTGCTCACATTGCTAATCATTATACAAATGCAAGACAAAAATAAAATTATGTTTTACCTCACAATACTGAGAAGTGCTGTCATCCAAATGTCTACAAAAAATAAATTCTTGGGAGGTTGTGGAGAAAATGGAACTCTCCAACGCTGTTGGTGGGAATGAAAAATTGGTGCAACCACTTTGGAAATTCTATGGAAGTTCCTTAAAATAATAGAAATAAACTTATCATATGAACCAGCATTCCCACTCCTGGACATATAAAACATAAAACCTGAAAACAAAGAATCCTAGTGTAAAATATAAGAAGTACACTCTGACATTGGACTTAATTTGATTCTACATATGTCTTCTCTGGCAAGGGAAGCAGAAGCAAAACTAACAAAATATGATTGTATCACTCTAAACAGATTTACACTAAAGAAAAAATGATCAATAAAATGAAAAGTCAACCAACACAATGGGAGAATATATTTGCAAGTGATATTTTCCAATCAAGTGTTAATATGCAACTATAAGGCTAAGTCATACACCAAACAACAACAAAAAAGACCAAACAATCTAATTAAAAAAAGTGTCTGTAGGAACTGAATAGATAGATCTGAATCAATTTTCTGTAGAAAACATACAGTTGGCTAAATGACACATGAAATTATGTTCAGAGTTATAAATTATTAGGGACTTCATAAACCAAAAATGAGAAAAGATCTCACAATTGTCAGAAGGCTCTCATCAAAAAGAAAAGAAATAGATGTTGCTGAGATTGTGGAGAAAAATGAACACCGTGGACACTGTTGATAGGAAAGCAAAGCATTGATTCCATTGCATATATACACCAAATTTTCTTCATCCACTTTTCTGTCTAGGGTTTTTGTGTTTGTAAGCCCCTGTCTGAAGGCTCTTGAGAACAAGCCCATGGGCTGAACTGATAAACAAGCTGTGAGGAATGTCACATATCCAGGCTGGATAAGAAATGGCCTACTCAATATATCCAGTATGGATGGCAGGCTAGCCTATGCTGGGTAATATCCTCAGAGGAGGACAACCTAAGACAGGCACAGTCGGCTGGATAAGAGATGACCTACATAATGAAGTTCCGTGATGAACTTTAAAACAATCCTTGATCATTTAACATCCTGTGCTTACTGCAGGAGCATGGGTACATAAATAGTTTAAGATTATTAACATTGTTATAACTTAGATGATATGTGAGTCATAGTGCATGTCCATATACACTCTTTTTCTAAGAATCAATACAAAGTGAACTGCTTCCCTTCTGTCCACAAAGTGTTTGTGTGTATATGATATCATGCCACTGACAGGGTTAATTTAATTTGTTGGGAGTATCTTAAAAGGATGTTGTATTATATATAATGCTCTTTCTGCACCTATTGAGATGATTATGTGAGTTTTATTTCTCATCCTATTAGTGTGGCATGTCACCTTTATTGATTTGAATATTTTGAAGTCTCCTTAAACCCAGGGATAAATCCCTGTACTCATGTATGTGTATTATATGTTAAACGTGTTGTTGAATTCATTTTGCTTGTCTTTTGTTGAGAATTTTGGCACACATGTTCATCAGGGTTAATGTTCTATATTTTGCATCTAATGTCCTTTCTTGCTTTGTTATGCAAATAAAGCTGGCATCATAAAACAACTTTGGAATCTTTCACCCCGTTCAAATTCTTGAAAGGTTTGGGGAAGAATTGGTGAAAAATTGTGTTAAAATATATGACATAATTCACCCGTAAAGTCATCTTGTAAATTTTTTCTGGTTTGGGAGGTTTGGATTACTGATTTACTCATACACACCTTTGCTGTATTTAATTTTCTAATTACTTCTTGATTCAATAATGGGAGACATATGTTTCTGGGAATGTGTCTGTTGTTCTAGGTCATTCAATTCATTGGCTAGTGGTAATTTCATATGATGGTATGCATCTCTGCAACATCAGTGTTATTATCTACTCTTTCCATGTCACAGGATTCATTTTAGTATTAAGTGAATGAAAAATACATGTTGACTTTAAGCAAAATCCACTTTCCTGAAACAACAAAACTCTCATGGTTTTCAAACTATTTCGTTATAGTCTTTTCTCTTCACCACAAACTCGATCTTTCATTGCTCAAAGAGTAGTCACTCAGGACAGTAAGTGGAGTTAGGTAAAGGAGACAAAGTAGTATTTTCTTCTTAATTCATTCCTCCAGAGGCCTAAAGCTTTCCATTCTCATTTGCTGGATTTTTTCCTGTCCCTTCATCACCCACCCACCCCAAAATAGCTGATTCTCTTCCCCATACCAAGAACTATAATGCCTTATGATTAATTTACTTCTTAGAATCAGAGCTTTGTCCATAGAGACAGTGCCATTGCAAATATTTAATGTAGGTTTATACACCCCACATAACTTGTGCCCCTTCTAACCTTCACATAGTAAGTATCTAAGTGGTACGTTCCCCTTCGATGGGGTGGTGGTATTCAGTAACCAAATTGTAATCTAAAACTTGTGGACAAGAAGAAGGTGAGGGTGGTAGAATTAAAAATTTGTCCAACTGCAAGAATACCAAAATTCTGCAGATATTAGGAAATATAAAATATTCATGGAAGTGTTTGAAAATTTCCCATTAATTTAAAATAAAAGGTGAAGCATTTACAGAATGTGAAATGCCCTGAAATGCTGGAAAAATTGTAGGCAAGGTCAGGGAGCCTAAGGCTTCTGCTCGCAATGATGCAGCTAGTGTCAGCTGGAAAGATTGGAATGGCAACATTGAGTTCTGAAAATGTGTCACCAGTTGTGATAAGCCTTTGATATTCTGGAGAATGGGCAAATCTGCCAGGGTAAGCTGTAACAACATCCCACCAATATGATCTTTACCAAGAGAAGAAAAGAGCCCACTTGGAGCATGAGAACTGTGTCTGGACAGCAGTGGTTATTCCTACAACAGAAACATCAAGCTTTTAAGTTTTTTCGCTGAACTCTGATGGCGGCTATGTTGTTGCTTACATTAGCAGTTTGGGGTTCATATGGACTGTTTCAGTAGATAGTTTCCAGCTTTGTTATCAGACAGTGGGTCTTACAGTGATCATCTTAACAAGGTTCTATACTGATAAGTCAAAAGCTACAGTTTACTTTCAAAATTAGAAATTCTAAGAAAGAATATTATTTGATTGTCCATCTGTAGTTTTCTACCTGGGAAAAGCTAGACTATTGGCAAAAGTACAAAAGTTGGCTGGTGCTTTGTAAACTATTCTCTGAGCTCTGCCCCCTGAATTCTTCCCACTAAATACTACAAATCTGTCTACCACTGTGTGTGTGTGTGAAGATGGATTGTTAAGCAGTAACTAAGTTTGTCTTAGTTGAGTCATCAGTGAATTGTTCCTCTGCATCTGTCAGAATATCTGCGAATTAAGAGTTTCATTGGGCCACCAGATTTTCTTCAGATTAGGGAGAGGTAGATTATATTTCTCCCTGTATACTAATTGTTACCTGTTCACTGAATCCAGAGCTGATGATAGGGCCAAGCCACTGAATCCTTGAATTGGACTGAAGCATATATATTTTCCAGTCCCCAGAGCCCAGCATAGGACTGTGTCTCTTAATCTAAGCTTATTTCTAAGGTTTTTTTTCTTTTAATTCTCATTGTTGACGCAACTTACTGTGGCTTTGAACACCCGTTGACTAATTTATTGAGCCTGAACCACTGACTTATTCCCATTCACCTTGAAATTGCAATAGACTTTCTTCCTTGTACTTCCTGGAATAGAGTGTGCATAGTCATCATTTTGAAAGCAGTCCTCATTCCTAATAATTCAGAACATTTTCACTTCTTTGCCCAGAACTTGAGCAAGAATGTTTGTTGTGGATCTCAGGGATTACCATCAAATTCCCTAATGCAACCATGAGAACACACCACAATGTTATCTATAATCAAGTCTTTGTCAGTATTGCATTCCCATTGCAAAACAGTTAAGTATTTTAGGAGATCTGAGATTTCACCATGGTGAGATTTTTAGCAACCTAGCATGTGCATTTCTTACAGATAATGTCGGGGACATGAGACCATTGATCAGAGACAGTGAATTTTACCACTTACAGCAACAGCAGCCAGTGTTAAATCTGTATCCATTAACTAATCTCAGATGAATACACAGAGTGAAATTTTGATGCCTACAGAATCAGTGGGCTGTTAACATTAAGAAAGTTTAAGCATGGTAAAATACTAATTTTATTAGTATCTTTATGTATAATTTATTAGAATCCCTTATTTATTAGTATCTTTACCTAGGATAATTATATCATGACCCAAGTTTACCTGTTGCAAAAACAGTCATGATAAATGACATGGGAAAACATTACCATTTATTTGCCATTGTTACTTCCACTTTTATTTACATATAATTGGCATAAAACATTGCATAATTTTAGGTGCACAGGATAGTGATTTGAGTTATAATTATCAAGAAATAAATATCACAGCAACTTTAGGGAGAATTCATTATCTCATTTAGATACAATTTTAAAGAAATACAATTAGTCTTTTTGTTCTGATGAGAAAACTTATTGTCTACTCTCTTAACAACATTCATATAGAACATAAAGCAGTGTTAATTGCAATTTTCATGTTACTACAGGGCATCCCTAGAACACGTTTATTTTACATTTGGAGGTTTGTAGCTTTTGAGTGCATTAATCAAATTATCCTTTCCCAACCCCTGCCTCTGTTAACTACAAATCTAATTATTTTCTATATATGTGTTTGTTTTTGAAGTGTATATTAATCTATGACTCTGTGTTAGTTTCTCTTACATAACATAATGTTTGCTATTTCAATAGATTTCAAACTGATCACAAAAATAAATCTAGTTATGATATGTTGCTATTTAAAAATATTTCATAGTTATTGACTATTCCCCACACATTACATTTCTTATCCCTGATTCATTTAATTTGCAACTGTAAAATTTTCTCTCTTAATTTTCCTCAACTATTTGTTTTTCTTCTCCACATTTCCCTCATTCTTGTGAGCAACCTGTTTCTTTCTATATCTATAACCCTTTTCTGTTTTGTTCTGTTCATTTGTTTAAATTCCAAATATGAATAAAACCATTCTGCATTTGTCAATCTCTGTCTCACTTATTTCAGTTAGCATATTACCCTCTTGGTCTACCCATTTTTTGCAAATGTCAAGAACTTATTTTTTTATAGCTGAGTAATAACCCATTGTAATTTTATGTGTGTGTGTGCATATATATAAATATACATATATATATATATAATGTTTAGTGTGTGTATATATATAAATATAGATATTTCTGTATTTAATAGATGGGTAGATATATACACTAGAAATGTACATCTTCTTTATCCATCATCTATTGATGAGCAATTAATTTGCTTCTATAGCCTGGCTTTTGTATATAATGCCACAGTGAATATAGGGTTGAATTTATCTTTTCTGATTTGTGTTTTTATTTTCTTGGTATAAGAATGTAGATATGGAAGTGTTGGATCATATTTTATTTTTAATTTATAGATAAATCTCCGTACTGTTTTCCACAGTGGCAGCACAAATTTATATTCACTTAAGCAGTGCAGCAGTGTGCTTTTTCTTACATCCCCACCAATATTTATATTTGATACATTTTTGATCATAGCCATTCTGACAGGAATGACATAATATCTCATTGTGTTTTGGACTTGCTTTTTTCTAATGGTTAGTGATGTCGACTATTTTCATGTGCATATTGATTACCTTTCCCCCACTGTATATTCATTTTTTTGTAATGGGCTAAATGACCATAACTGTCTGATTTCATTTTTAGGCATTCTGTTGTATTCCATTATTCTCTTTGTTCTGTGCCACTACCATAATCATTGCTGTAGCATTGTATTATAGTTTAAAATCAGGAACAGTGATACATCCTCTTTGTTCTTTGTCAAACTTGTTTGTGTTTGTAGTTTGTTCATTTTCTTTTCTTTTCTTTGTTTTTAGTGATTTCAAATCATTTGTGTTTACATATAAATTTAATAATTATTTTTTGTAAGTGTCTGAAAATGCCATTTGTATTTTGATAGGCACTGAATTTAATTTGTGCATTTTCTTGGCTATTACTGTCATTTAAACAATATTTTCTTACTCATCTATGAACACAGTATATACTTTCACCTGGTTGCATTATCTTCAATTTCTGTTATACATCTTTTATAGTTTTCTGAGAACAGGTCTTTTACCTCCTTGGTTGGATAAATTTCTTGATTTTTTTTTTTGTAATGCAAGTGTGAATGAAACAGTTCCCTCACTTACTCTATCTGTTAGCTTGTTGTTAGTTTGTAGAAATGCAAGATTTCTATATGTTTTTTTCACATACTGAAATTTTACCAAATGCATTGAAAAGCCATCGTAGCATTGTGGCGTCTCCTTTAGGATTTCTGTTTAAAGTATTTCATCTGCAAACACATTCTTTTACTCCTTTTCTGAAATAGCTATATTTTATTTACTTTTATTTTGGATAGCTATGGCTAGAATTTCCAATACGATACTGAATATCAGTGGTAAGTGTGAACATTCTTGACTTCTTCCTGCTCTTACAGCAGATGCTTTCAGCTTTTAATCAGTGAGTGTCATGTTAGCTGAGTTCTTGTCATATGCGACCTTAAATGTGTAGAGGTATGTTTCTCATACCCATTTTGAGGAGAAATATAATCATAAATAGATACTGTAATTGTCAATAAATTTTATGAGTCTTTTGAGGTGGCCATATAAATTTTATTTTACAATTTGTTAGTTTGGTGTATCATAATGATTAATTTCTGGGTAATGAATAACTTTTGCATCCTGGGATAAAAGGGACTTAATCATACTGTATAATCCTTTTAATGTATTGTTTGCTTTGCTAACATTTATTGATTTTATTTTCATGATGCTTATCAGTAGTATTTCAACTTTAATCTTATGAGGTATTTGTTCCTGTTTTAGTAGTAGTGTAATACAGAAAGGGGGGTTGGAACCTTCTTTCCTCTGCAAATTTTTGTAATTCTCTGAGAAGTATAGGTGATAGCTCTTCTCTAAATGTTTGGCAGAAGTCACCCGTGAAGCTGTCTAGGCCTGGAATTTTGTTTCTTGGGAGATTTTGTTAAATTACTTATTTAATTTCATTATGATAATCTGTTAATATTTTTTATTTCTCATTCTATTCTGGAGATTGGGTCCTTCTAAGAAATTGTCCATTTCTTCTAGGGATTCCATTTTAATTGGCATATAATTTGTAGTATTATCTTATGATGCTTTGTGTTACTTTGATATAAGCTGTAACTTCTCATTTATTTTGGAGCTTTTAATCTGTACTCTCTTTCTGCTCATGAGTCTCGTTAAAGTTTATCAGTTTTATTTATCTTTCAAAGGCCTTTATGTAGTTTGTTTTGATGTTTCTATTTTTAATCTTTATTTTATGTATTTATGTTCTGATCTTTCAGCTGTCTTTCTTTCTACTAGCAAGTTTGTTTATTATTTTGCTACATCTTTTGTTTGTAAGATTATGTTATAAGAGAGAGATGTTTCTTATTTGTTTAAGTGGGATTATTTTGCTATAAGCATCCTTATTAATACTGCTTTTGCTATATCACATGGACTTTGTTTTTGTTGTTATATTTCTTTATGTATTTTTCCTTTGATTTATGCAGCAATCCATTGGTTGTTTAATATTGTGTGATTTATCCTCCAAACTTTATAATTTTTCTAGTTTTCTTCTTTTAGTAAATTTCTATTCTCACAGAATCCATATGTTTCTTCACAAAACAAGGAGAAAAATAATAAAATTTATACTAAATTCTGAAAGACCCAAATTTTTTAAATTATCTTTGAAAAATGAACAAAGCTGTAGGTATTATCCTCCCTGACTTTAAAACATACTACAAAGCTACAATAATCAAAACATCAAAATATGTCACTAAAAGATTCACATAGATAAATGGAACAAAATAAAGAGTCCTAAAATAAAAACACACACATATGGTCAATTCGTCTACAATGAAGGAGGCAAGAGTATACAATGGAAAAAAGGCAGTCTTTTCAAAAAGCAGTTCTGGAAAAACTGGTAATTACATGTAAAATTAGATGTAAGAGCATTCCTTCCATAGTATACAAAATAAAATAGAAATCGATAAATTTCCTTAATGTAAAACCTGAAACTATACAATTTCTGAACAAGAAAAGGACCAGAACTGCTTTTGTGATAAATCATCGCAATATTTATTTTTGATCTATCTCCTAATTAAAAAAAAAGAAAACTAACAACAACAGTTTTTACTTATACTGAGGGAAAATAGATGTTCTATGTGATACAGTGATTCCACTTCATCTATAAGTGTGAAATGGAAAACCTTTTGCAGAGCAAATGAAACCTTCAGCAAAATTTATTACAACACACAGAATAGAAGGAAGAGTTTCAGACTATGAATCCAACAAGGTGTTAATATCCATAATGTATATATAGCATATTAGACTCATTATTTAAAATACAAAGAACCCTTCTTAAAATCAGTTGAAGGATCTTCATGGAAACTTTTCAAAAACAGACATTTGGATATTTTCATGCACATACAAAAAACATAACATTGCTATTCATTAGGAAAACTTAAATCAAAACCAGAATGAAATATAATCCCACAGCAACCAAAATGTTTATTAAAAATGTCTTCAAATGACAAACATTAATATGAATGTCGATAAAATGGAACCCAAGTTCACTGTTGGTGGAAATATAAATTGAGGCATCGACAATTATAAAAGTGTGGACAGTGCTAAGAAAACTAGAATTAGAAACATTATATGTTGCAGCAATTCCAGTTTTTGTTATAAATCTGAAAATAATGAAAACATTTACTTCAAAGGATATATTACCCCCAATGTTCTTATCATCATCATTTATAATAGCCAAGTATGGAAGCACAAATCAACTGCCCATCAACAGATGATTGGCTGAAGTAGATATGAGGTATAAATAACATAATAAGTACTTAGTCATTGTCAAAACAAAAAATAAAATTCTGCCATTTGGAAAAATGTGACTGGACCCAGGTAGTGTTGCACATATCACATTAAGTTATACAGAGAAAAACACTCTATGTTACCACTTCCATGAGGAAACAAAATATATAAAAGAAATAATCATAAAAAAAGGAACAAAATCACATATATGTGTAGTGCACCGAGTAGTGGTTTCCACTGGTGACAGGGAAGAAGGATGGGGAAAACAGGAATATTCAAGCTACTAGTTATAAATTAGAGAACCAAAAGGGCTATATTTACAGCACAGAGAAGTATTTTAATGATTTAAATGATTTTAAAGAGATTATAGGCTATATTATACTTAAATGTGCATGTAGGTGGGAAAAACATTGAAGAAAAGAACCCAGGAAAATCAAAATATTTTGTAGGACTCTGATATTAATGAAGGTGATTTGTTCACTTTCTTTACTGTTCTTATAATGTCCTTATTAGAATTCAAGCTTTCAAATGAAAAAGTTTAGGCTTTGAAAAAAGTGACTTAAGTTTAAACTATTTCTGTCTCTCCCCTTAAATCTACAGTCAGTGAAATGATCACATCTCAACAAAAATAACTACAACACAAAATACTCCAGAACACAAGTGTACACCTGACCTTTGGTGGGCTAAAACACATAAAGATGGCTGAATTGAGGGAAGAGAAGAGTTGGTGTCTGTGACCATGGCCCACTGACAAGGTTAACTGAGACCACATTTTCAGAATACTCAGTAGAAACAGGGTCTCAGTGGTTCACACTGCTTCAGCCTCCAACTGCACCAGTACTCATGGTCACAGATAACTACGAGGGAGCCACAAGACATACAGAATTTCCATTCTTTTGACACTCAGACATTCATGACATTGCCCTACTCCCCATTCACAGTGATGGAGACAAGGTACCTTGCAACATTGGACATGGGAAAGGCACTTGCCTAATTCCGACTACCCACATGTCTTCACAACTTTCCTCAATGTGTGCACTGATTCTTAAGGGATATCAGATAAAAGGAAGGGTTCACAGGCCCAGTGACAACAGTGGCATTAACTACCAATTTGTCTAAGAAGTGACAATGTAAGCAATCTTTTATCCAGACAGTAGCGACTGGAAAGTGCCATTTTGAAATATTATCAGATGTAGCTCAGATAAGTAAAACCAAAAATTGTGCAATATTGCAAACTACCAGAAAACAAAAGCAAGGACTCCAAATCCCAATCTGTTTTTTAGTGTCATCACAGCAATAATTTACCAGGATCATTACCAGTCACAGTAAATTTATAGGCCAAGCACACACACAGATAAACACACACAGACTCCGACACAGACACAGACACACATGCACAGGCAAACACACACACACACGCACACACACACACACACACAATATCAACCCTGCAGCAAACAAGCTTAAAGTCATGGAATATTGCTGTATAACTAATAGAGAATCGAAAAAGATGTCATACAGAAACTCAATACAAAAAAAAAAACTCAGAAAGCAGTTTAGTGAACTCAGGAATAAAATAAATGATGATAAGGTATACATAACCTAAGAGTCTGAAACTATGAAACAATCAAACATTATTGGAGGACCAGTTGAACTTAATAAATGATATGAAGAATGCAACAGAAAGCATTGGAAGAAGACTGTCTTGTGGAAGAGAGATTAGCAAACTCACCAATAAACAACAAGAAATGATAGGAGAGGGGAGAGATTCAAGATATTAAAAAGTGAGGAAATTCTAAAATAGCCATCAGACTTCTTAAGGAAGTGTACATTAGGGTGAAATCCTGGAGGGAGAAGAATGTTACAAGGCAGCTGATGGTTTATTTAAAGTTGTAATAGTTGATAACTTCCTGACCTGGGTAAGGAACTGACATACAATTCCGTGAGACAACAAAACACCAATAACTTTAAGACAATGAGACCTTCTTCAAGATACGTCATATGCAAATTGGCAAGTCAATACCAGAGTAAAGTTTTAAAGGCAGTCAATAAAAGTTATGTTAATCTACATAGGAACCACCATTAGTCTATCAGCAGACTACTGAGCCAAAAACATATGCCAAGGGTAATTAAAATGACATTTTCAAACTACTGAAATAAGAAATCTCTCACCCAAGAATACTACACCTTGCACAGTTATCACTTAGGTGTAAAGTGAAAATAAAGAATTTACCAGACAAACAAACCTGAGTGAGTTGTAAAAAACAAAACCGAGACACTTTACAAGAGGTTCAGAAAAGAGCTATTCTAAGAAAAATAAAACGGCAAATATACGCAAAACTTTGAACAAAATTCTAAGCAGAGACCACGAGAAAGTTGCAACTGTTTCTTTGGGTATGTTGTTAAATGCTACTATTCTATATGAATTAAAGAGAGAAAAATAGTAATTCAGTTGCAATAAATATAGGTACATCAATCTGGTAACATGTTCACAAAAAAATAGAAAAAATTTGAGTCAGCAATCATAAAAGGTAAAGAGTAAAAATAAAACAATATTAAAGGAAGATGCTATCAGTGGAAAAAGGACTAAATTATACATGAGATGTTTTATTTTTAATTGAAGTACAGTAGATGTGCAATATTGTGCAGTTTCAGATGTACAGCATAGTGACCCCAACCACTTTTTAGATTATGTTGCATTATAAATTATTTCAATAATTGTTAACATACAATTATTATAAGTTATTTTGTGTAATTCCCTGGTATATACAGATTAACCTTGTTGCTTATCTCCATTAGGTAAACTACTTTTAATCTGTCAGTGTCCTACCTTTAAATTGTCTTTCCGTTCCACTTTGGTAAACATAAATTTTTTCCCTTATCTTTCAGCCTGTTTCAGTCTTGTCTATCTAATGTCTCTATCTCTCTACCATGTCTCAATCAATCAATCAATCTATTTATCTATCTATCTATCTATCTATCTATCTATCTATCTATCTATCTATCTATCGTATGTCTATGTATCTATCCTTCTATGTATCTACTTATCTCTCATCTATCAATAGATAACTGTAGATAGATGTACACAGATATTTGTTATTCTTTAGATTCCACATAAAAATTATATTATATACTTTTGTCTTTGTCTAAGTTACTTCACTAAGCACAATATTTACTAGGTCCATTCATGATGCTGAAATAGCCATGTGTTATGCTTTTTCATTGCTGAGTAATATTCCATTACATACTTATAGAAACATCATATTTTATTTTTTTCTCTGTGTGTTTTGATATGTTTAGTTTTTTTAATATTTCAATGAAAGCTTTTATTGCAATGTTTTAAAAAAACAAAAGTTAATGCAAAAGAATCCATGATGAACAAAGTATTAAATTTTTAAATAAAGACAGGATTTTCTCCACAAGATGTAACCACTATCTTAACTGTTATAATCATCACTTCTCTGCAATTCTTTATAATTTTATCACCTGTGAATATATACTAACAAAGTACAAATTGATTTTACTGTTCTTGAAGTTCATATAAAAAGAATTAGATCCCATGCTGTGATTTGTGTCTTGTATTCTTTCAGTCAAATTCATGTTGAAAAAATTCATCAATGGATTGTGCTGCTGAAGGTCACTCATTTCTTTTTTTTAACATTTTTTATTCATTTATAATCATTTTACAATATTGTGTCAAATTCCAGTATTCAGTACAATTTTTCAGTCATTCATGGACATATACACACTCATTGTCGCATTTTTTTCTCTGTGATTTATCATAACATTTTATGTATATTTCCCTGTGCTATACAGTGTAATCTTGTTTATCTATTTTACAGTTTTGAAATCCCAGTCTATCCCTTCCCACCCTCTACCCCACTGGTAACCACAAGTCTGTATTCTCTGTCCATGAGTCTTTAGATTCCACATATGAGCGATCTCATATGTTATTTTTCTTTCTATTTCTGGCTTACTTCACTTAGACTGACATTCTCTCGGAGCATCCATGTTGCTGCAAATGGCATTATTTTGTCGGGTTTTATGGCTGAGTAGTATTCCATTGCATAAATATGCCACATCTTCTTTATCCAGTCACCCGTTGATGGACATTTAGGCTGTTTCCATGTTTTGGCTATTGTAAATAGTGCTGCTATGAACATTGGAGGGCAGGTGTCATCTTGAAGTAGATTTCCTTCTGGATATAAGCCCAGGAGTGGGATTCCTGGGTCATATGGTAAGTCTATTCCTAGTCTTTTGAGGAATCTCCACACTGTTTTCCATAGTGGCTGCAGCAAACTGCATTCCCACCAGCATGTAAGAGGGTTCCACTTTCTCCACAGTCTCTCCAGCATATGTCATTTGTGGATTTTTGAATGACGGCCATTCTGACTGGTGTGAGGTGATACCTCATTGTAGTTTTGATTTGCATTTCTCTGATAATTGGTGATATTCAACATTTTTTCATGTGCTTTTTGATTATTTGTATGTCTTCCTTGGAGAATTGCTTGTTTATGTCTTCTGCCCATTTTTGGATTGGGTTGTTTATTTTTTTCATATTGAGTCATATGAGCTGCTTATATATTTTGGAGATCAATCCTTTGTCGGTTTCACTTTCAAAAATTTTCTCCCATTCAGTAGGTTTTCTTCTTGTTTTATTTCTGGATTCCTTTGCTCTGCAGGAGCTTGTAAGTTTCATTAGTTCTCATTTGTTTATTCTTGCTTTTATTTCTTCTAGGAGAAAATTTTTGAAATGTATGTCAGATAATGTTTTCCCTATGTTATCTTCTAGGAGGTTTATTGTATCTTGTCTTATGTTTAAGACTTTAATCCATTTTGAGTTGATTTTTGTATATGGTGTAAGGGTGTGTTCTAGCTTCATTGTTTTACATGCTGCTGTCCAGTTTTCCCAACACCATTTGCTGAAGAGACTGTCTTTATTCCATTGTATATTCTTGCCTCCTTTGTCGATGATTAGTTGACAAAAGGTTTGTGGGTTCATTTCTGGGCTCTCTATTCTGTTCCATAGGTCCATATGTCTGTTTTAGTACCAATACCGTGCTGTCTTGATGACTGTAGCTCTTTAGTATTGTCTGAAGTCTGGGAGAGTTATTCCTCCAGCCTCTTTCTTTCTCTTCAGTAATGCTTTAGCAATTCTAGGTCTTTGATGGTTCCATATAAATTTTATTATGATTTGTTCTAGTTCTGTGAAATATGTCCTGGTTAATTGGATAGGGATTGCATTAAATCTGTAGATTGCCTTGGGCAATATGACCATTTTATAAATATTGATTCTTCCAATCCAAGAGCATGGACTATCTTTCCATTTTTTAAAGTCTTCTTTAATTTCCTTCATCAATGGTTTATAGTTTTCTGTGTATAATTCTTTCACTTCCTTGGTTAGATTTATTCCCAGAGGGAATTGTTTCCTTACTTTCTATTTCTGTTGATTTATCGTTAGTGTAAAGAAATGCAACTGATTTTTGAACATTAATTTTGTAACCTGCTACCATGCTGAATTCTTCAATCAGCTCCAGTAGCTTTTGTGTGGACTTTTTAGGGTTTTCTATATATAGTAACATGTCGTCAGCATGTAATGACACTTTTACCTCTTCTTTTCCAATTTGGATCCCTTTTCTTTCTTTCTCTTGCCTGATTACTGTGACTAGGACTTCCAGGGCTATGTTGAATAGGAGTGGTGATAGTGGGTATCATTGTCTTGTCCCAGATTTTAGTGGGAAGCTTTTGAGTTTTTCACCGTTGAGAGCTATGCTGGCTGTAGGTTTGTCATATATAACTTTTATTATGTTTAAATATGTTCCCTCTATATCCACTTTGGCGAGAGTTTTTATCATAAGTGGGTGTTGAATTTTATCAAATGCTTTTTCTGCATCGATTGGGATGATCATGTGGTTTTTGTCCTTTCTCTTGTTGATGTGACGTATTACATGGATTGATTTGCGTATGTTGAACCAGCCTTGTGTCCCTGGGATGAGCCCCACTTGGTCATGATGTATAATCTTTTTTATGTGTTGTTGGATTCTATTTGCTAAAAATTTTGTGAAGAATTTGGCGTCTATAATCATCAGTGATATTGGCCTATAATTCTCTTTTTTTTTGTAGTGTCTTTGCCTGGTTTTGGTATCAGGGTGATGGTGGCTTCATAGAATGAGTTTGGGACTTTTCTCTCCTTTTCAATCATCTGGAAGAGTTTGAGAAGAACTGGTATGAGTTCTTCTTTGTATGTTTGGTAGAATTCCCCGGTGAAGCCGTCCGGTCCTGGACTTTTATTTGTAGGGAGGTTTTTAATTGCTATTTCTATTCCTTTCTAGTGATTGGATTGTTCAAGAGTTCGGTTTTTTCTTGATTCAGTTTTGGTGGACAGTATGTTTCCAGAAACTTGTCCATCTCCTCTAGGTTATCCAGTTTGGTTCCATATAGTTTTTCATAATATTCTCGTATGATATTCTGTATTTCTATTTTGTTTGTTGTAATTTCTCCATTTTCCTTTCTTATTTTGCTAATTTGTGCTCTCTCTTTTTTCTTCTTTGTGAGTTTTGCTAGAGGTTTGTCGATTTTATTTACTTTTTCAAAAAATCAGCTTTTGGTTTGGTTGATTTTTTCTATGGTCTTGTTAATCTCTATTGTATTTAATTCCTCTCTGATCTTTATTATTTCCTTCCTTCTGCTGCTTTTTGGAGCTTTTTGTTCTTCTTTTTCTAATTAATTCAGGTGGTGGGTTAACTTGTTTATTTGAGATTGTTCTTCTTTTTTGATGAAGGCCTGTATCACTATAAACTTCCCTCTTAGCACTACCTTTGCTGTGTCCCATAGTTTTTGCATGGTTGGGCTTTCATTATCTTTTGTCCCAAAGTATTTTTTAATTTCAGGTTTGATTTCCTCATTGATCCATTGTTTTTTCAATAACATTTTGTTTAACCTCCATGCATTTCTTTTTTTCTCCTTTGTTTCTCTGTTGTTGATTTCCAGTTTCATGGCATTGTGGTCAGTAAAGATGCTTGAGATAATTTCTATCTTCTTAATTTTGTTGAGGTTTCTTTTGTGTCCAAGTACATGATCGATCCTGGAAAATGTTCCATGTGCACTTGAAAAGAATATATATTCTATTTTTTGGGGGTGTAATGCTCTGAAAATATCCACCAAATCTAGTTTTTCTATTGTAGTATTTAATTTCTCTTTTGCCTTGTTTATTTTCTGTCTGGAAGATCTGTCTAGTGATGTTAATGCAGTATTAAAATCTCCAACTATGATTGTTTTCCCATCAATATCGCCCTTTTCTCTGTTAGTAATTCTTGTATGTACTTAGGTGCTCCTATATTGGGTGCATATATATTAACGTGTGTAATGTCTTCATCTTGTATCACTCCTTTAATCATTATAAAATGTCCTTATTTATCTTTCTTTATGGCCTTTGTTTTAAAGTCTATTTTGTTTGAAATCAGTACTGCAACACCTGCTTTTTTGGCTTTTCCATTTGCATGGAATATCCTTTTCCATCCTTTCACTCTAAATCTATATGTGTCTTTCTCCCTAAAGTGGGTCACTTGTATGCAGCATATTGAAGGTTCTTGCTTTATTATCCAGTCTGCCACTCTATGTCTTTTGACTGGAGCATTTAGTTCATTAACATTTACAGTAATTAATGATAGATGTGTGTTTATTGCCATTTTGAACTTATCTTTGCAGTTGAATTGGTATATCCTCTTTGTTCCTTTCTTCTTCCTTTTGTGGTTTGGTAAATTTCCTTTGTATTATCATGGATTTTATTTAATTTTTGTGACTCCCTTGTAAGTTTTTGACTTGTGGTTACCCTTTTTTGTAAATCTATTGACATATACCTGTTTTTATTATACTGATAATAACATGATCTCAAACCCATCCTACTGGTAAGATAATTTAAAAAAGAAAGAAAAAAATTCTATATTTCCCTGCCACCCTCTCCCACTCTCAGTGATTTGTATGTCTTCTTCTATAATTTCGTGTTTCTTTATTCATAATTCATGAGTCATCACCTTTCCAGTTGTGAGTTTCTCATTTCTGTAGCATCCTGCTGCTTTTCTATTTAGAATAGCCCTTTCAATATTTCTTTTAGCTTTGATTTAGTGTTGCTAAACTCCTGCAGCTTTTTTTGGCCGGGAAACTATTTATTTTTCCCTCTATCCTAAAGGATAGCCTTGCTGGATAAAGTACCCTAGGCTGCACCTTTTTTTCATTCAGGGCTTTGAATATATATTGCCACTCCCTTCTGGCCTTTAGTGTTTGTGTAGAAATATCAGCTGAGAGCCTTATGGGGGTTCCCTTGTAATTCACTCTTTGCTTTCCTTTTGCTGCCTTTAGAATCATTTCTTTATCCTTGACTCTGGCCATCTTGATTATGATATGTCTTGGTGTGGGTCTATTTGGATTCTTCCTGTTTGGGACCCTCTGAGCTTCCTGTACTTGGATATCTGATTCCTTCTTTAAATTTGGGAAGTTTTCAGTCATGATTACTTCAAAAACCTTTTCACTCCCCTTTGATCTTTCTTCCCCTTCTGGGACCCCTATTATGTGAAGATTGGGACGCTTTATGTTATCCCATAGGTCCCTTATGCTATTATCATTAATTTTTATTTGCTTATCTTGTATTTCTTTTGAATGGGTGCTTTCTATTGCCCTGTCTTAAAGATCACTAATTCGTTCCTCTGCATTAACTAGTCGGCTTTGCACAGCTATTAGATCATTCCTCATCTCTGTCAATGAGTTTAACCATTCTGCTTGGCTCTTCTTTATTGCTTCAATTTCATTTTTGACATATTTTATATCTCTAAGCACTATCTCTTTTAATTCCTTCAGCAATTTGATCACTCCTTTTTTGAAATCTTGATCTAGTAGGCTATCACTGTCTAATTCATTCATCTTTCTTTCAGGGGATTCCTCTTGTTCTTTTAATTGGGAAAGGCTTCTCTGCTTCTTCATCTTACTCATACCTCTCTGGCACTGTGGTTTATGGAGTATCAGTTGTCTAATTTGGATCTTAAGGATTTTATCTATCTGATGCCTATTTAGGAATAGAACTTAGGAAAAAAAAGCAGGAGAAAAAAAGAAAAAAAATGAGAGAGAGAAAGATTTTTAAAAGAAGGGAGAAAGAGGTTTTGAAAACAGTGTATAATGAATAATAGAAAAGCGAGTTGTAGCAGAGTATTAATCGGGTTGAGACGTCCTTTTAAAACCTTTAAAAAAAAGAAGAAAAAAAGAAAAAAAAAGGGGTGGGGAGATGAATAGATGTATTTGAAGCCTGTGTATATTCAATAGCAGGACATCAAAACCCAAGAGAAATAGAAATGAATTAAGAAGTAAAAATTAAGGGAGTAATTGAAAATAGAACAGGTAAAAACAGATTTAAAAACAAAACAGACAAAAAACAAAAAAAACAAAAACAAATAACAAAACAAAATAAAAAAAGTGTTGTCGGTGTTCTACTGGAGTCTGTGTGCTTTTAATGTGAAGTCCTTCTGTCTTCGTCCTGTTTTGGAAGATCAGCTTGTTTTCATAGGCCGTCCGTTGACGCCCTCTTCTGTGTTGCTCCCAGCACCTGTTGGCAAGCTGATCACGCCTCCTCCTAACACGGGGTCAGATGCAGCTCTCCTCTGCTGTGGGCGGGCTGGTCACTGCCCCTCCGGATGCCGCAGTCAGATGTTGCAGTCTGGCCAGGCAGAAGGGCGGGACGTGCCCCCTCCCAGCACCTCGGTCAGAGGCTGTGGTCCTGCCCAACAGGTGGGGGGCCGCTCTCCCTCTGCCTGCGCCACCGGTAGCTCTGCTGCTCTGTGCGGCTGCCCGCTCCGCCCTGGCCGGCGCTCCGCCCTGGTCGCGCTCCACGGGTGGGCTCGGGGAAGACCGAGGGGCAGTTCTTCCCTGCTCTGAGCCAAGACCCAGCTTCTTGTTTGTCTTTATGTAGCAAGTTCTCTGAGGGACCAGGATGGAAGGATCCTATCTGCCCCGGGCTGTAGACCCGTCTCAGACTGGCCCTTGAGGCTGCTAAACCCTTCAGTGCAGATGCAGGTTTCGTCTCTGCCCCTGCCTGGGTGCTAAGCACCGGAGAATATGGCGGCTGTGCCTGGGCCCCGCCTCTCTTCCCCTGAAATTTCTACGGGTTTTCAGAGATGGGGGTATGCACCCTTCCCCCGAGAGCATATCAACCTTGTTGTTTTATGGAGGGCCCAGGTTGCTCTGTCCTGTACACCCACATCCACGGCGCCCAGCCCCTTGCAGTCCCCCAGGGCTGCCTCCATGCAGCCGCCACCGTCCTCCGCCCGCCTTGTGCAGCCTGGCCCTGCCCACCACTGCCGGCCCTCGTCACAGGCTGGGTGTCCGGGGGATGCTCTGTGCCCGTTTAACTTAGTTCTGTCAGACAAGGGCTGCTCTGTACAGATCGGAGCCTCGGAGGCTCCCCCTCCGTCCCACTGGCCCCTCAGTTGGAGAGGGGAGACCCAGCGAGCGAGCGCCAGTCCTCCTTTGCCGCTCCCTCCTCATGGAAACCGTCCCGCGCTGCTTTGCCTTTTGTTATTTCTTTTTTCCTTTTCTCCTACCAGATTTTTGGCGTCTTTATCTTTTGAAGATGGTGATGTTCTGTCGGAGTTCCGCAGGAGCCCTGGTTGGCTGAGTGAGTCTGTAGATGTGGGTCTTGGTGTATTTGTGGGAGAGGGTGACTTACAAGCGCCCTTCTACTCCGCCATCTTGTCTCTTCTCCATATCTTCCTAAGTCTACTGTGGACTTTTGGATTGCTTCCCTGTATTGCATGTTATAAACAGTGCTGTTGTGAACATTGGTTTTTCTCAATTTAGGGTTTCTTCCCCAGATTTTTCCTAGGAGAGGTGTTACTGTTTCATATGGTAGTTCTGTTTTAGGATTTAAAAATCTGAATACTGTTTTCCATAGAAATTGTACCAATTTACATTCCTACCAAGATATACAAAGGATTTGTTTCCTCCACAACATCTCCAACAGTTTCTATTTGTAGACTTTTTGATAATAGCCATTTGACCAGTGTGAAGTGATACCTCATTGTGGTTTTGAACTGCTATTAACTAATAATTAGTAATGTTGAGAATTTTTATCACTTGCCTGTTACTCATCTGTATGTTTTCTTTGGAAAAATATTAACTCAGGTACTCTTCTCTTTTTTTGATTGGGTTTTTGTTTTTCAGATTGAGTTCTGTAACCTAGATCCATGTTACATCTATTAACTTACATCTATTATCCCCTGGTCACTTGCATTATTTGTAAATATGTTTTCCAATTACACAGGCAGTGTTTTCATTTCATTCAAAGTGTCCTTAGCTGTGCAGAAGTTTTCAAGTTTATTTAGGTCTCACTTGCTTAATTTGCTTTTATTTCTTTTGCCTTAGGAGACTAATATAAGAAATTATTCCTATGATATATATCCAACAGTGTATCACCTATATACACTTCTAGCAGTTTTATAGAATCAGGTCTTACATTTAGGTCCTTAATAAACTTGGAGTTTATTTTTTTATATGATGTCAGGGAATGCTCTCATTTCACTGTTTTACATTTAGATGTCCAGCTTTACAAACACCATCCATTTACAAGACTGTCTTTTCTCCATTGTGTAGTCTTGCATCTTTTATAATTGATTTATTGCTCATAGGTGTGTGGAATAATTTCTAGGCTATCTGATTTTATTGATTATATCTCTGTGCCAATGCCATGCTGTTTTTATTACTGTAGCTTTGTAGTATAGAAAGGAATCCGGGAGGTTTATACCTCCAGATTTGTTGTTTTACCTCAAGATCATTTTCACAATATATAATGGTTTCATTTAAAACAGAGTTATTTATTTTCTGTTTCTGTGGGAAATACTACAGCTTCGTAACAGGAATTGCATTAAATCTGTAGGTTTCCTTGTGTTGTTCGGCCATGTTAACAATATTAACTCCTTCAATCCAAGAGCACAAGACATCATTCCATTTTTTTGAAACATTTTTAATTTCTTTGTCAATGTTTTTTAATTTTCAGTGTTTAGATCTTTCATATATGTGGTTACATTTATTCCAAGGTATTCGGGGGAATGAGATTTTAAATAGTATTGCTTTCAACGTCCATTTTAGGGTATCTCATGATTAACGTGTAGAAATGCAAGAGACAACTTTACATTAATATTGTACCCTGCTCCCTCATTGAAATTATTTATTGTTGAGATTAGTCTGTGTGGAGCCCTAAGGACTCTATGTAGATTGTTATGTCATCAGTACTGGTGCCAATTTTGCCTCTTTCTTTCCATTTTGCCTTTCTTTTTCTTCTTTTTCTTTCCTTTTCTTTTCTTCTTTTACTATGGAACAGAAGTGCTGAGGGTAGGAATCCTTGTCTTGTTCCCGAATTTACCCAGAAGGCTTTCAGCTTTTCCCCTAAGTATTATAAATTGTTATAAATGACCTATAGTATGCTGAGGGATGTTTCCATTATACTCTCTTTCATGAGAGTTCTGATCACGAATGTATCTTGAATTTTGTCTAATGCTTTTTCTGTGTGTATTGACATGGTCCTGTGAATTTTGTCCTTCCTTTATTAAATATGTGTCATGCTGATTACCTTGCATATGTTGAACCATCCCTGTGACTCTGGAAGGAATCCAACTTATCATCATGTATAATCCTTTCTATGTATTGCTGGATTAATTTGTTGATGTTCTGTTGAGGATTTTTAAATGTATATTCATCAAGGATATTGGCTTTACATTTTAATTTCTTTTTTTTGGTAGTGTCTTTTTCTGTTTTTGTTATCATGGTATTGGTGTACTCATAGAATAAATTGGGGAATTTTTCTTCCTAATACATTTTTTGAAATAGCTGAGAGGAAAGAGGTTTTAGTGAAGGCATCCAGGCATTTTGTTCAAGGGGTGTTTATAAAACTATAGATTTTTTTTAAATTAGACTGATTGCTCTTTTCAAGTTTTCAGTTTTCATTTTATTCAGTGCTGGCACGCTGTACATTTCAAGAAATTTGTCCATTTCTTTAAGGTCGTCCAGTTGGTTGTCATGTAACTGTTCAGAGTGCTTTCATAATCTTTGTATTACTGTACTCTCAGAAATTATTTCTAATATTTCATTTATTACTTTACTGGGTCGAGTCTGTATTTCTTGAGAAGCCTGGCTAAATGCTTATCAATTTGTTAATATTTTTAAGAAAAAATAGCTGTTGATTTTATGAATTTTAATTTATTTTTAATTTTTATTTTATTTATATTCAACCTAATAATTAAAGATTTCTCATTCTACTGCCTTTGTGTTTTGTTTGTTTTAATATCTAGTAATTTTGGGTGGTAAGTTTATCCTTTGGGTGAGGGTTTATTTTTCCTTGTGTAAGGCCTCAATTGTTCTAAACTTCCCTCTTAGATTTGCCTTTGCTGCGTCCCATACATTTGATGAAGCTGTGTTTTCATTGTAATTTGTATCCAGGTATGATTTTGTTACCACTTTGATTTCATCATTGTTCTTGTTTTATTTTATTTTTTTAAAGAATGAGGTTTAAATTCATGTTTGTGCTTTTCCTGTTCTTCTTTCTAGAGTTGATGCATAGTTTCATAATTGTGTTTATGGAAAAATACTTGCTGTAATCTATATTTGCTTAAAGTTCCTGAGGCTCATTTCATGAAGTAATATGTGGTTAATTCCTTAGATAAAATCCTGTGTACACTTGAGAAATTTATGTGTTCTCCTTTTCTGATGCAGTGTCCGTTAGATCTGTTAGGTTCAAATGATCTATTATGTCATTAAGACCTCTGTTTCCTTACAGATATTATTTCGGGATGATATGGCCATCAGAATAGTGAGGTGTTCAACCCATCTACTATTATTCTTTTATAATGAATTAATTCCTTCATGTCTACTAATATTTCTTTTTATACTTATATGTATGGTTTTTGGTCCATATATAATTTAATGAGTGTAATACTCTATTTTTATATTGATCTCTTTTTCTTTATGTAATCTCATATTTATCTTTCATTGTGGCCCTTATTTTAAAATGTATTTTGTATGACTTGAGCATTGCAAACTGGACTTTCTTGTAATTTCCATGAAACATCTTTCCTTCTTTTTACTGATTGTGTTAATCTTCCACCATAAAGTGAGACTTTTTGTGAGGGAAGCAAAGATAGTGGAGCAGAAGGATGCTCATAGCTCACCCTTTCCCACAAATGCACCAAGACTCACATCCACAGACCTACTCAGCTAACCAGAGTACCTGCAGAACTCTGATAGAACATTGTCCTCCTCAAAAGATAAAGATGCAGAAAATCTGGTAGAAGAACATGAAGACAGAAAGAAGAAAAGGCAAAACAGTTTGGGACAGGTACCACAGGAAGGGAGCAGCAAAAAGGACTGGTGCCCATTCACTGGGTCTCCCCTTTCCAATTGTGAGTTCAGCAGGATGGAGTGGGAGACTCCAAGAATTGGACCTCTATAGAGTATAAGTTGACTGACAGTACTAAGTTAAACAGGCACAGAGGATCCCTGTGACACCCAGACCAATTGGCTTCCTGGCAGCTGGGAGCAGGGCAATGCTGCCTGAGCTGGGTGGAAGATGAGGACGGCTGCACTGAGGCAGCCTGGGGGAATGGAGGGGGCTTTGTACCATTGCTGTGGGTACACAGGGCAGAACAACCAGGGCCCTTCATTAAACAACAGGGCAGACTAGCTCTGGGAGGGGAAAGGTGCATTCGGAATCTCTGAAAATCCACAGAATTATCTAGGACAAGAGACCTGGGGCTCAGACACAGCCACCATATCCACTGGAACTTTGCACCCTGGCAGCAGTGAGAGCAAAACCTGCATTCACTCCTAAGGACTTAGCAGACTCAATCGCCAGATGGGGACTTGTCTACAGCCTGAGGCAGACAAGATATTTCTGTCCTATTTCCTCAGAGAACTTGCTCTGCCAAGGCAAACTAGGAGCTGGGTTTTGGCCCAGACCAGTGACAGGGCATATAGCAGTAGAGAGAATAGCACACTTACACTGCTGATGGCCCACCAGCTTTTGGGTTGGAACACAGCTCCTGACCAT
The DNA here is from genome assembly GCF_048564905.1 of Vicugna pacos. Classification (NCBI taxonomy): domain Eukaryota; kingdom Metazoa; phylum Chordata; class Mammalia; order Artiodactyla; family Camelidae; genus Vicugna; species Vicugna pacos. The sequence continues at coordinate 17,749,390 of NW_027328741.1, read as the reverse complement.
GTGGCTGGGAGAGGGCTTGATGCCCACTCCTGCCTGGTCAATCTGAAACATGTGACTGGGGCTTCAGTCAGGGCAGTGACAAGATAGCCCACAGTAAAGAGAGCTGTTCCAAAACCAGATATGGGAGTAGGAGTGATCTGCTTGCTGACAGGCACTGGGAGCTGCACAGATGAGGGATCCAATGGAGGGCCTCTGGAAAAAGCAAGCTGAGCTTCCAAAACAGGATTAATACAGAAATATTTCACATTAAAAGTACACAGTCTCCAGGACACACTGACCACCTCCTTGTTTTAATCTGTTTTAACCTGTTCCATTTTCTCATACCCTCTTAATTTTTACTTCTTAGGCAATTATATATACCCCCTTTTAAATCCCATTGAAATTTTTTAAAAATATATTTATTTTTATTATTTTTCAAAACTCTGCTTCAACTTGCTCTTCTATTATGTATTATACAATGTCTTCAAACACTTATTTCCCCTTCTTTAAAATTCTTTGTCTCCCTCTCTCTTTTTTCTCTTTTTTAGCTGTATTACTACAGAGGCATTAGGTAGATAAACTCCTTTAGGACCACAGTAGATAACTGATAATCCATAAACCACAGTGCCAGAGAGGTAGGAGCAAGATGAAGAAGCAGACAAACCATTCCCAATTAAAAGAACAAGAGAAATCCCCTGAAAGTACAATCAGTGAAATAGACATCAATATCCTGCTAGATCAAGATTTCAAAAGAGGAGTGATCAAATTAATGAAGGAAATAAAAGATAGAGTTTAGAGAAATAAAATATGTAAAAAACGAAATGGAAGCTATAAAGAAGAGCCGAGTAGAATAGGTAAACCCATTGACTGAAATGAGGAATGACTTAAAGGGGTCACAAAGCCAACTAGATAATGCAGAGGAATGAATTAGTGACTAAGAAGACAGGAAAATAGAAAACACCCAATCAGAAAAGCTACAAGAGAAACAACGAGAAACAAATGAAAAATCATTGAGGCCTATGGAATAATAGAAAGCATGCCAATCTTGGCATGATTAAATTCCCAGAAGAGGAGGAAAGATCAAAGGGGATTGCAAAGGTGTTTGAAGAAATCATACCTGAGAACTACCCAAACTGAAAAAAGGAATCAGATATCCAAGTAAAGAAGCTCAGTGTGTCCCAAACAGGAAGAACTCAAATAAACCCACAACAAGACATATAAATAAGATGGCCAGAGCCAAGGATAAAGAAATGATCCCAAAGGCAGCAAGAGAGTAGCAAAGAGTGAGTTACAAGGGAATCCCCATAAGGCTCACAGCTGATTTCACAACACAAATACTACAGAAGAGAAGGGTGTAACAAGATACATTCAAAGTCCTGAATGAAAAAGTGATATACCCTAGGATACTTTAACCAGCAAGGCTATCTACTATGGTAGAAGGAGACATAAATAATTTCACAGACAAGAAAAAGCTACAAGAGTTTAGCAACACTAGACCCATGATTAAAGAAATATTGAAAGGTCCACTCTAAAAACAAAAGCAGCAGGATGCTACAGAAATGTGAAACTCACAGCTGGAAAGATGATAACTCATGAACTACATGTAAAATTAACACAAAGTTTTTTTAAAAAATACATATAAATCATTGAGAGTAGGAAAGGGAGGAAGGAAAATAGAGAATTTTTGGGGGTTCTTTCTTTTTAAAATATTTTGTTCTCAGTAGGATGGTTTTGAGATCATGTTACTATCAGTTTAATAATATCAGTTATACTAATGGTCTAATAGACTTATATAAAAGGGTAAAAACAAGACAAAAACATATTCAGGGAGTAACTAAAACTAAATAAATTTCACGACAATGCAAAGGAAAATGACCAAGCCAAAAATGGAAGATCAAATGAACAAAGAGGAAATACCAAATCAACTGCAAAAATAAGGTCAAAATGGCAATAAACACAAACATATCATGGATTATTGTAAATGTTAATGGACTAAATGCTCCAGTCAATGTCATTGAGTGGCAGACTGGATAATAATCTAGATCCTTCAATATGCTGCATACAAGAGACCCACTTCAGCAAGAAGGAAACATATACATTGAGAGTGAAAGGATGGAATAGGGTATTCCATACAATGGGAAAAGCCAAAAAAGCAGTTGTTGCAGTTATGACTTCAGACAAAATAGTCTTTAAAGCAAAGGCCATAAAGATAAAGAAGGACATTTTATAATGATTGAAGGAGTGATAAAAGTTAAGGATAGTACAATTGTTAATACATATGCACCAAATAGAGGACTACCTAAGTACATGAAATAATTAGTAACAGATATAAAGGGGGATAGTAATGGGAATCTAATCATAGTTGAAGAATTCAAAACTGCATTAACATCACAGGAGAGATCATTGAGATAGAAAATAAATTAGGCAACAGAGAAGTTAAATAATACAAGAAAAATATTACACTTGGTGGACGTTTGCAAAGCATTGTACCCTACAAAATAGTATATACATTCTTTTCAAGTGCACATGGGACATTTTCCAGGATTCATGATATACTTGGGCACAAAAGAAACCTCAGCAATGTTAAGAAGATTGAAATTACCTTAAGCAACTTTACTGACCACAATGCCATGAAGCTAGAAATCAACATCAGAGAAACAAAGGAGAACAAAAGGAAAACATGGGGATTAAACAATATGTTATTTAAAAACCTATGGGTCAAAGAAGAAATCAAAGTTGAAATTAAAAATTACCTTGAGACAAAAGAAAATGAAAGCAAAACCACACAAAATTTATGGGGCACAGCAAGGGCTGTGTTGAGAGGGGAGTTTATAGTGGTACATGCCTTCCTCAAAGAAGAAGAACAATCACAAATAAATAATTTATCCCATCAGGAGAATGAACTAGGTAAAGAAGAACAAAAAACCCCAAAAGGCAGCAGAAGGAAGGGAATCATAAATATTGTGGAGGAAGTAAATAAAATAGAGTTTAAAATACCATAGGAAAATAATCAACCAATCCAAACGCTGGTATTTCCAAAAAGTAAATAAAATCGACACACCTCTGGTCAAACTCAAAAAGAAGAAAAAAGAGAGAGCACAAATAAGCACAGTAAGATAGGAGAATGGAGAAATTACAACTAATAAAATAGAAATACAGAAATATCGTATGAGATTATTATGACAAGTATATTGAACCAAACTAGATAATCTAGAGGAGATGGACAAGTTACTGGAAACATACTGTCCACCAAGACTGAATCAAGAATAAACTGAACCCTTGAACAAACAGAGCACTAGAAATGTTATCAAAATAGAAATATAAAACCTCCCTACAAATAACAGTCCAGGACAGGGCGGCATCACTAAGGAATTCCACCAAACATGCATAGAAGAACTCATACCAGACCTTCTCAAAATCTTCCAAAGACTGAAAAGGAAAGAATACTCTCAAAGTCATTCTATGAAGCCACAATTACCCTGATACCACAAACAGGCAAAGACAATACCAAACAAGAAAATTATAAGCCAATATCACTGATTAACACAGGCGCCAATATTCTCACCAAAATAGTAGTGAATAGAATCCAAAAATACAGAAAAATGATTATACATCATGACCAAGTGGGGATCATGCCAGAGACACAGGGGTGGTTCAACATATGCAAATCAATCAATGTAATACAGCACATCAACAAGACAAAGGACCAAAACCGCATGATCATCTCAATAGATGCAGGAAAAATATTTGATAAAATTCAACACACACTTATGATAAAAACTCTCAACATATTGGGCATAGAACAACATATCTCAGCATCATAAAAGCTATAGATTACAAACCTACAGCCAGCATAGTACTGAATGTTGAGAAAGCCAATGTCTTACCACTAAAATCTTGGACAAGGCAAGGATGCACACTATCACCACACCTACTCAACATAGTCTTGGAAGACCTAGCCACAGAAATCCAAGAAAGGAAAGAAGTAAATGGGATGCAAATTGGAAAGGAAGAGGTAAAAGTCTTTCTATATGCAGATAATATGTTACTATATATAGAAAACCATACAAGATCCAGACAAAAAATACTACAGCTGATCAAAGAATTTAGCAATGTAGCAGGTTATAAGATTAAGGTTTAAAAATCAGTGGCAATTCTTAACGCTAACGATTCAGATAATACTGCAGAGCTACAGTCAACATGACAGCACTGTATTGGTAGGAAAAGATACATATAGGCCAATGGAACAGAATAGAGAGCCCAGAAATAAACTCACAAACTTTAGGTCAATTAATCTTAGAAATAGGAGGAAAGAAATTACAATGGATGACAGACAGTCTCTTCAGCAACTGGTGTTGGGAAAACTGGACAGCAGCAGGTAAATCAATGAAGCTAGAACACTCCCAATGAAGCTAGAACACCATACACAAAAGTAAACTCAGAAAGGACCAAAGACTTATGCATAAGACAAGATGGAGTAAACTTCCTGGTGGAAACTATAGGCAAAACAGTATCTGACATAAGTCTCGTAAATTTTCTCGTAGAAGAAATAAAAGCAAGAATAAACAAATGAGACCTAATGAAACTTACAAGCTTCTGCACAGTAAAGAAATGAAAAGTAAAACAAAAAGACAACTTACGGAATGGGAAAAAATCTTAATATGAAACCGACAAAGGCTTGATCTCCACAGTATATAAGCAGGGCATCCAACTGAATAAGAACAAATAGATCACCCAATGCAAAAATTGGCAGAAGACCTAAACAAGAAATTTTCCAAGGAAGACATACAAATGATCAAAAGGCACATCAGAAAATGCTCAATATCTGATTATCAGAGAAATGCAAATCAAAACTACTATGAGGTATCAACTCACACCAATCTGAATGGCCATCATTCAAAAATCCACAAATGGCAAATGCTGGAGAGGCCATGGAGAAAAGGGAACCGTCCTTCACTGCTGGTGGCAAAGCAGTTTGGTGCAGCCACTGTGGAAAACAGGATGGAGATTCCTCAAAAGCCTAGGTATAGACTTATCATATGACCCAGGAATCCCGGTCCTGGCCATAAATCATGAAGGAACCCTACTTCTGGATGACACCTGCACCCGAATATTTATAGCCAGCAGTATTTACAATAGCCAAGACATGGAAAAAGCCTAAATGTCCATCGACAGTTTCCTGGATAAAGAAGAGGTGGTATATTTATACAATGGAATGCTGTTCAGCCATATAAAGTGACAACATAACGCCATTTTCAGCAACATGGATGGTCCAGGAGAAAATCAGTCTAAGTTAAGTAAGCCAGAAAGAGAAAGAAAAATACCATATTAGATGGCACATCAGTGAAATCTAAAAACAAAACAATAAAAGCACAAATACAAAACAGAAATAGACTCACAGATATAGAATACAAGGTTTTGTTAGCCAAGGGGGCTGGGGGTGGGAAAAGATAGACTGGGAGGTCTAAATTGTAGAATAGATAAACAGGATTGTACTGTATAGCAAAGGGAAGAATATAAAAGTTCTTACAGAAGCCCACAGTGGAAAAAATGGGACAACAAATGTATATTTTTTCATTGGAACAGTAAAATTTTGCTAACACAGGGATTGGAGACAACTTTGCAAAATGACTGTAAATCAATAAAGAAAACTTAAAAAAAAAACATTAACCTAAATATTACAGGTGTAAATATACATTAGAGAGAAAAAGAAAACTATGCAAAAGAGCAGTAAAACCAAAGATTTTTTTTGTTTTCTTTTTAAGATAAGCAAAATCAAAAAAACTTCTTGCCAGGTGCATCATGAAGAAAAGAGAGATGCTCCAAAGAAATAAAGTAAGAAATAAAAGAAGAGAAATAACTATTGTTACCGCAGATATACAACAAAGGGATCATTTTGTCAACACTTAGATTCAAATAAACTGGGGAACTTAGAAGATATAGACAAATGTCTAGAAAGAGACAGAAATCAGGAGAAAAAAATAATTTGAAAAAAATGTTTACTAGAAGAAAGTAACTGCTTTTAAAATAATCATTAAAAGAAGTGCAGATTTAAACAAATACCATGGAAAACTGTACAAAAATACAAAGCAGAACTTATACTCTGAAACTATTCAAAAATAATGAAGATGAGGGAAACTCCCAAATTAATTCTATGAAGAATTTATCACCTTAATAGCATAGTCAACAAACAAACTACAGGCAAAGGAAACTTCAAGCCAATAAATTTGATAGATTAAGATGCAAAAATTCTACGAAGTATTATTAGCAAACTAAATCCAGCAATACCAAAAATGAATGATACACCATGATCAACTTGGATTAATTGTAGGGTCACAAGAGGATTTCAACATACACAAATCAATCAATTTGATAAACCACATTAACAAAAGGAAAAGAGAAAACGACGTGGTCATCCCTATAAATTCATAAAAAGTATTTCAAATAATTCAACATTTATTCATTAAAACAGCAACAACAGCAACAACAACAACAACAACAACAACAACAACAGCAACAACAACAGAAAACTCTTACCAAAGTAGGATTCAGGAAATATATCTCAACATAACTAAAGTCATTACTTACAAACACACAGACAGTATAATACGCAAAAGTGAATAACTGAAAGCCAAATTAAGGAATAAGACAAGGATGCCCAATTTCACCATTTCTGTTATACACAGTATGGGAAGTCCTAGCAACAGCAATCGGAGAATAAAAAAATTTATTCAATTTGGATTGAATGAAGTAAAACTGTTACTATTTTAGGTGACATGATAATCTATATAGAGATCCCTAAAGATTCTCCACACCAGAACAACTAAAACTAATAAAGACATTTAGCAAAGTAGCATGATTCATGATTAATATACAAAAACAGTTACATTTCTTTACACTAACAATGAAATATTCCATAATTATAAAATATCTATATGAAATCAGATCAAAAAATGAAAAACTTATGGAAAATCCAAGATGATAAAATCTATAGGACACTGATAAAGAAATTTGAAGATGATGCAAAGAAATGGAAAGAAATCTCAAGGTCTTAGTTTAGAGGAATTAATATTGTTAAATTATACATGCTACAAAATATGTCTACAGATATAAAGTGATTCAGATCGAAATACATGATATTTTCCACAGAACTAAATCAGTTCTATGATTTGTATGGAACTGCAAAAGAACTAGTACTGAAAAGGAAGAATGAGGAAAAAGAACAATGTTGGAAGCATAACCCATAACTCTCCCAGATCTCAGAATATATGAAAAAAATACAGTAATCAAAACAGCACAATACTGGAAAACAAACAAACACCTATATCACTGGAACAGAGCACTGAGGCGGAAATAAAACATCACAAATATGGTCAACTAAACCACGACAAAGGAAACAAAAATATACAATGCCTTAAAGACAGATTTCAGCAAGTGATGTTGAGAAAGCTAGACAGGTACATGTAAATCAATGAAATTAGAAAAATCCCTCACATTGTACAAGAATAAATTCAAAATGTTTTAAATATCAGAATCTAATACATGACACAATAAAACTTCTGGAATATAACATAGGCAAAACAAAACAATAATTGTAGCAAAATTTTCTTATGTCACACTCCCGAGCTGAAAACAATAAAGGTAAAATAAACAAATAGGTCCTAATTAAACTTAAAAGCTTCTAAACAGCAAAATAAACAAAATGAAAAGATGAACTTCCAAATGGGAGAAACCATTAAGTAACAATGTAATCAAAAAGTGGCTAATTTCTAAAATACACAAATAGTTCATACAACACCATTTCAAAAATCTATAAACAACTCAGCCAGAAAATGAGCAGAAGACAATTCCCTAAAAAAGACACACAGATGACAAACAAAAACATAAAAATATTTTCACATTGATAATCATTATACAAAGGCAAGACAAAAATAAAATAATGATTTACCTCACAGTAGTGAGAAGGGCTGTCATCCAAATGTCTAAAAATAATAAAAACTGGGAAGATTGTGGAGAAAAAGGGACTCTCCAACACTTTTGTGGCAATCAAATTTGGTGAAACAACTTTGGAAACAGTATGGAAGTTCCTTTAAATAATAAAAATAGACTTATCATATGACACAGCAATCCCACTCCTGGGCATATAAAACATAAAACCGGAAATTAGAGAATCCTTGGGTAAAATATAAGAAGTAAACTCTGATATTGGACTTAATTTGATTCTGCAAATGTTTCCTCTGGCATGGGAAGCAGCAGTAAAACTAAGAAAATATGATTGTGTCACAATAAACAGATTTACTCTGCAGAAGAAATGATCAATAAAATGAACAGTCAACCAACACAATGGTAGAACATATTTCCAAGTGATAATTTCCAATCAAGTGTTAATATCCAAAATATAGGGCAAACTCTTACCCCAAAAAAACAACAAAAAAACAAACAATCCAATTAAAAAAAAGTCCATAGGAGCTGAATAGGTAGATCTGAATTAATTTTCTGTAGAAAACATACAGTTGGCTATATGACACATGAAAATGTGTTCAGAGTTATAAATTATTAGGAAAGTCATAAACCAAAAATGAGACAAGTCCTCACACTTGTCAGAAAGCTCTCATGAAAAAGAAAAGAAATAAATCTTGGTGAACTTGTGGAGAAAATGTAACACCGTGGACACTGTTGATAGGAATGCAAAGTATTGATTCCATTGCATATATACATCAAATTTTTTCATCCATTTTTCTGTCAAGGGATGTTGGGTTTGTAGGCCCCTGTCTGAAAGCTCTAGAGAATAAGCCCATGGGCTGAACTGATAAACAAGCTTTGAGGAATGTCACATATCCAGGCTGGATAAGAAATGGCCTACTCAATGTATCCAGTATGGGTGGCTGGATAGCTTATGCTGGGTAAGATCCTCACAGGAGGACATCCTAAGTCAAGCAGAGCCGTCTGGTTAAGAGATGGCCTAATCAATGAAGTTCCGTGATGAACTTTAAAACAATCCTTGATCATTTAATAACCTGCGCTTACTGCAGGAGCATGGGAACATAAATAGCTAAAGATTATTAACATTGTTATAACTTAGATTATATGTGAGGCATTGTGCATGTCCTATATAAACCCTTTCTCTAAGAATCAATACAAAGAGAACTGCTCCACTGCTCTCCACACAGTGTTTGTGTGTATATGATATCGTGCCACTGACAGGGTTAATTTAATTTGTTGGGAGTATCTTAAAAGGATGTTGCATTATATATAATGCACTTTCTGCACGTGTTGAGATGTTTATGTGAATTCTTTAACTTATTCTATCAGTGTGGCATGTCACCTTTATTGATTTGAATATTTTGAAGTATCCTTAAACCAAGGGATTTATCCCTTTACTCATGTATGTTTATGATACATTAAATGTGTTGTTAAATTCATTTTGCTTGTGTTTTGTTGAGAATTTTGGCACATAACTTCATCAGGGATAATATTCTATATTTTGCATATAATGTCCTTTCTTGCTTGCTAGTCAAATAAAACTCACATCAAAAAACATTTTTGGAATCTTTCACCCCCTTCAAATTCTTGGAAGATTTGGGTAAGAATTGGTGAAAACTTGTCTTCAAATGTATGAGAGAATTCACCAGTAATGTCGTCTTGTAAATTTGTTTCTGGTTTTGGAAGTTTGGATTATTGACTTACCCAAACACACTTTTGCTCTATTATCTTTCTGATTTCTTCTTGATTCAGTATTCAAAGACATATGTTTCTGGGAATTTGTCTTTTGTTCTAGGTCATTCAATTCTTTGGCTAGTGGTAATTTCTTAAGATGCTTTGCATCTCTACAACATCAGTGGTAATATCTTCTCTGTTATTTCTAATTTTATTTGAGTCTTTATTTTCTTTGCCAACCTAAACGTTTGTCCAGTTTATGTTTAAAAGAAACAGACTTAGGTTTTTCTTTTATCTTTTCAATTGTTTCTCTGCTTATTTGCCTTACTCTCATTCATTCAGTTTTCTTCTTTGTTCTTTCTGTTTTCTCCTAGATCCTTGAGGTGTGAAGTTAAGTAGTGTGAATATTTGTATTTCATTTATTATTAAATATTTTTATTTAGTTATTATTTTATTTATTTATTTATTTGCATATTTATTCATTTATTTATCATTGAAGTACTGCCGTTTACAATGTGTCAATCTGTGGTGTATTACACATTGTCCCCGTGCATGCATATATTTGTGTGCCTATTAAACATTACTTCACAATATTTAACTTACTGCCCTCTGTCATAAAGGAGAAATTTAGAAAAATTTTGTTTTTATGTATAGTGAAAAAAATTTATGAATATACAGATCCCAAATATATCCTCTCATAGCCCCTTTCTGCAATAATCATAAAATTGTTTAGTAGATCTGTGAGTGTGTTTCAGTTTTGTAGAGGAAATCATAGTGTTCACATCCAAATTTTTTTTTGAAGTTTTTCATCTGTCATGTCATATATTATTTTTCTTTCTATTTCTGGCTTTCTTCAATTAGAATGATACTTTTTGGGGACAACAATTTTGCTGAAAATGTCATTGTTTTATCATTTTTTATTGCAGAATATTATTCCATTGTGTAAATATGGCATAACTTCTGAATACTCTCATCTGTTGTTGGACAATTAGGGTGCTTCCATGTCGTGGCTGTTGTATATAGCACTGCTAATACCATTGGGGTACAGGTGACATTTTGAATGAAGGTTCCCTTTGATATATACCCAGAAGTGTGATTACTGGATCGTATGTTAAGTTTATTTTTTTTCTTTTGAGAAATCCCCATCCTGGTTTCCACAATGACTGCACCAAACTACTTTCCTTCCAACAGTGAAGGAGAGTCCGCTTTCTCCACAGCTACCCCAGCACTTAATGTTTGTGGAATTTTGAATGATTGCCATTGTGACTATTGTGAGGTGATACTTCATTATAGTTTTGTATAGCCCTTCTCAGATAATGATAGTGAGCACATTTTTTTTTTCATATATTTATGTGGTATTTGTATTTCTTTATTGGAGAATTGCTTGTTTAGGGCTTCTGCCCATTTTCAGATTGGGTTTCTTGGGTTTTTTTTTATTATTATTACATTGTATGAAGTCTTTATATTTTAGAAATTAAGACTTTGTCAGTTGCATCACTTCTAAATATTTTCTTTAATCCTATAAGTTGTCATTTTGCTTTGTTTATGGTTCCCTTTGCTGTGCAAAAGCTTATAAGTTTAATTAGGTCCCATTTATTAATTTTGCTCTTACATCCATTACCTAGGTAGGCTGTTCTAGGAGATCATTGCTGAGATTTATCTCAGAGTGTTTTGCCTATGTTTACTTCTAGGAGATTTACTTTGTCTTGCCTTACATTTAAGTCTTCAAGTCATTTTGAGTTTATTCTTGTGTATGGAGTGAAGGATTGTTCTAATTCCATTGCCCTGATGCTGCTATCCACTTTTCCCAACACCAGTTGGTAAAGAGATGGACTTTTCTCTGTCATATTCTTGGCTAATCTGTCAAAGATTAATAGGACATAGGCCTGTAGATTTATTCCTAGGCCCTCTATTCTGTTTCATTGGTCCATATGCCTGTTTCTGTACCAATATCATGTCATTTTGATTATTGTAGGTCTTCAATATTTTATGGAGTCCTGGTGGTTTATTCCTCCAGCCTCTTTCTTTTTCGTTAATATTGCTTTGGGTATTATGGATCTATTTTGACTCTTTGTAAATCTTAGGATCATTTGCTTCAGTTCCAAAAAGAAAATTTTTGCATAATTTGATAGTAAATCACATTAAGCCTGGGGATTTCCTTGGGCAGTATGACCATTTTAAGCAATTTGTTGCTTCCATTACGAGACCATTGGGTATCTTTTCAATTCTTCAAATCTTTTTTGATTTCCTCAATCAATGTTTTCTACTTCTCCATATATAATCCATCCACCTCCTTTGTCAGATGTATTATTAAGTATTTTATAGTTTTGGCTGCAGTTATAAAAGTGGTTGACTCTATACTTTGTTTTCCTGTTGATTCAATGTTAATGTAAAGAAATGCATTTTTTTTGTACATTAGTCTCTCTATATTGCACAGTTCCTTTTTCAGCCTGAGTAATTTTTTGTGAAGCTTTTATAGTTTTCTATATATAGTGTCATATCTGCATACCATGACAATTTTATCTCTTCTTTTCCAGTATGAATCCTTTTATTTCTTTTCCTTGCCTGATCGTTGTGGCTAGGATTTCCAATACTATATTGAATTGAAATTGTGAGAATGAGTAACCTTGTTTTGTCTCAGGTTTTTGTGGGAAGCGTTTCAGTTTTTCACCATTGAGCATTTTGCTGGCTATATGTTTGTCATGAATAGCTTTAATTATGTTGAGATATGGTCCCTCTATGCCCACTGTGATAAGAACTTTTATTGCAAATAGGTGTTAATTTTTATCAAATGCTTTCTCTGCATCTACTGAGATGATCATGTGGTTTTTTTGTCCTCTCTGTTATTGGTATGTTGTATCACAATTTATTGTTTGATTTGCATAAGTGAAACCATCCTTGTGTTCCTGGGATGAACCTTACTTGACCATGGTGTATGATCTTTTTTCCATGCTGTTGGATTCTGTTTGTCAATATTTTCTTAAGAACATTTACATCTATGTTTAACAATGATATTGGCTTATAGTTTTCTCTTGAGGTATTGTCTTTGTCTGGTTTTGGTATCAGGTTAATGTTGGCCTTACAGTGTGAGTTTTGGAGTACTCTCTCCATATCAACCTTTTGGAAGAGTTTGAGGAGGACTGGTATGGATTTTTCTTTGTATGTTTTGTCATTACCCCATTGAAGCTATTTGAGTCTGAATTTTTGTTTGCAGAGAATTTTTATTTTATTCATAATTCTATTCCACTTCTGGTGATCTGTCTGTTCAAATGGTTAATTCCTTCTTGATGCAATATTGGTGGGCTGAATGTTTCCAAAAACTTCTCCATTACTTCCTGGTTATCCAGTTTGTTTCCATACAGTTCCTCATTGTATTCTCTTATGATATTATGCAAATTTGTGTTACTCTTTTTAGTTTATCCATTTTCATTTTATAGATTATTTGTGTTCTCTCTCTTTTCTTGTTGGTGAGCCTGTCCATAGTTTTGTCAATTATGTTTACTATTTCAAAAAAGAGTTTGATTGATTTTTTTCTCTTTTTTAATGTGTATTTCAATTATTTCTTCCTTGGTCTTTCTTATATCTCACTTTCTGCTGACTTTTGGTTTTGTTTGCTCTTCGTTCATGATTAGTTTACATAGAATGTTAGATTATTTATTTGAAGTTGCTCTTCTACTTTGAGGAGGGCCTTCTCACTATGAACTTCCCTCTTAAGCCTGCTTTAACTGTATTCCATAGAGTTTGTGTAGTGTTTTGACATATTCCTCAAGATATTTTTTAATTTCTCCTTTTGCTTCTTCACCTCCCCCACTTTTTATAGTACCATGGTATTTAAATTATATGCTGTAATTTTCTCTCCCTCTTTTTCTGTGAAGAAATTTTGTTTCATGTTATTATACCCAGAAAAGATGCTTGAAATAAGTTTTATCTTCTTAAATTTATTGAAGATTCTTCTGTGAATGAGTACATAATCTTTCCTAGAAAATATTCCATGTGAACTAGAAAAGAATGTATATTCTGTTTTGGGGAAGGGTACTGTTTGAAAATATCAACAAACTCTAATTATTTTATCATATCTTTTTGTATATTTCTTCCCTTATTAATTTTCAATCTGAAAGGCCCGTCTAGTGATGGTAATGGGGAGTTATAGTCTCCTACTTTTATTGTGTTCCCATCCGTTTCTCCCTTTTTATCTATTAGTATTTGCTTGATGTATTTAGGTGCTCCTATATTGAGTGCATATATCTTAATGAGTTTAATACCCTCATTTTTTATTGCTCCTTTAATCATTATATCATGTCCTTGTTTATCTTTCTCTATGGCCTTTGTTGTAAAGTCTATTTTGTGTGAAGTCAGTACTGCTAGTCCTGCTTTCTTATCATGTCCATTAGAATGGAATATATTTTTCCACCTTCTGACTTTCAATTAATATGTGTTCCTCTTACTAAAGTGGGACTCTTGTATGCTTCATAATGAAGGGTCTTGTTATATTGTCCCATCTGACAATATATATCTTTTAATTGAAGCACTGAGTCCATTAATATTTGTGATAATTATTTATTGACTGTTGTTTATTTCCATTTTGAACTTCATTTTCCAGTTAATTTGGTCTTTCCTTTTTGTTCATTTCATTTTCTTTTTGTGGCGTGATATGTTTTCTTTTATTATCTTGGTTTCTTTTTGTCTTTGTGACTTCATTGAAAGCTTTTGACTTATGGTTTCCCTGTTTTCTATGTATATTGACACATTACTATATATATTTTTTTTAACTGATAGGAAAACAAATTCTAACCCCTCCTTTGGAGAACAGAAACAAGAAGAAAATACTCTGTATTGCCGTGTTTCACTCTCTGATCCTTAAAACTTTTGATGTCCTGTTTTACAACATCATGTTTATTCTTTTGTAAGACATTGTAACTATTGCCTTTCTAATTATGCCTTACTCCTTTCTATAGCATCCTGCTTCTTTATTATTCAGAGTAGATCATTCATTATTTCTTTTCTTTTGCTAAATTGTTTTAGTATTTGCTTTTGTGGAAGTTACTTATCTCTCCTTCTATTCTAAAGAATAGCCTTGCTTGATAAATTATCTTAGATTACAGCTTTCTTTCATTCAGGACTTTGAATATGACTTGCCACTGCCTTCTGCCTGTTGTATTTGTGAAGGAAACATGTTTATAAATATAATATATATAATTATATATGTATATGAATAGAATATATAGAAATGAAGTTAACAAATAAGGAGAAAACATATACGTTAAAAAATTGAAAACATTGATGAAGGAAATTAAAACTGATACAAAGAAATGAGAAGATCTCTTATGTTAATGATGTGAAACAATGTGGTTGAAACAACCATACTGCCCAAAGCAATCTACATTTAGTGTGATTCATGTCAAAGTACGCATGAGATTTTCCAATTTAATAGAACAGATAATTTCAAAATTTATATGTAACCACAAAGATCATGAGTTGCCAAATAACCTTGAAAAAGTCTATTAAATCTAATAGTGTAAAGTTCTCTGATGTTAAACAGTCCAACAAAGTTTAGTAATTTAAACAACATGATACTGGCTCAAAAACAGACACCAATCAATATAAGAGAATTGAGCAACCAGATATAATCCCTCACAACTATGATCAATTAACCCATGAAAATGAAAGCAAGAGTATAAAATGAAGAATAGACTTTCTCCTCAATAAGTAGTGCAGGGGAGATTGAACATGTAAAAGATAGATTAGAATAGTTACTCACATTGTATGCAATACATAAGAAGGGAATATCTTTCTATTTATTTTGTTTACTTATATTTCTTGCACATATAATTTATAGATCTATGTTTAGATCTTTTATTTCACTTAACAAATATATTACTAGTTATTCTTTTTGGTATAAATATACACACAATTGTTTTCCTAATTTCCATTTCTGATGGTTTGTTGTTTTTATATGAAAATGCAAAGGATATTTGTATATTGATTTTGTATTCTGCAAGTTTACTAAGTATGTTCATTATGTGCAATAGTCACTGGAGGATTCTATGGAGTTTTCTATCTATGCATAATAATGTCATCTGTAAAAATTTTACTGCTTTTTTACAAATTGGATGCCTTTTATATTTTTTTTTACTAGTTGTTCTGGCTAGGTCTTCAAGTAGTGTAACTTAGTACTTGTGAGAATAAGCTACATTTCCTTATTACTGGACCAGACGAAAACGTCCCTGTATGTTAACATTGAACTTGATGTTAGTCATGGGTTTTTCATATATGGCTTTTATTATGCTTAGTTACATTCTATTTAAATTTAATTTGTTAAGAATATTTTTATAAAAAAGTAAAGATCAGATCTGTGAATAATTTTCCTACACATTTTGAGATTGTTATTTTGAACACTCTGCTATTTAAAGGATTGTATCACATATATTGATTTGCATATGATAAGTAATATTTATGAATCAGGACTAAATCCCTCTTAATTATAGTTTATAATACTTGTAATATGCAATGAATTCAGGTTGCTAATATTTATTTAGAATGCAATGTGCACATACTGAAAAAAATTCATTTTAGCTTGAGTGTACATGTATTTATTTATAAATTTTTCCCCTCATTTTGAATTTGTCTTATGATTAATGGAATTTATTTCTAAATAAAGAATATAATTTTTGGTAGAACTGGATTTACTACAGTTTACTGATACAGCACATAGCTATTATTTACATTTAGTGGACGAAACACATGCCTTAAAATGCTGTATTTTACTAACAATGTCAACTTTTTCAGGCCTGAGATACATATTGCTTCCTAAAATGCATTACAAGTTCTTTTCAACCCCAACACAAATATACTGTTATTTTTTTGTTTTTTGATTTTTTGTTTGCCCCTTAATGAAGGCACTGCTTATTGAACCCAGGGTCATGTGAATAAGTGTACTTATCAACATCATTTTGGAACTCTTAAAAGAAGCCACAAGGGTATGGATTATAAAGATGACAAGAAAATTTATTCCTTCTAGGGACTGAAAAACCTCTGAGTGAAAGAATGGCAAAAATAAACATTTGTAAATATAAAATGAGATTTTCTCTTTTGTAATTTTAGAGTAGAATATTAAATTACATTTTTTTACTTATAGCACTGAATTACAATTTAAAACAAAAATTTTGCCCTTTGGGATTTCTTAAATTTGATTCATTATATTTATCTAATTTTATTTCATAATTATTTACCATTTATTTATATACAATACATATAAAATGATATTTATTCTGCTCAGGTTTTGAATATAGAGCTACTTATTATAGAGCACACAGATAAATACCTACTTCCATTTCCAAATCAAATTAAGTTTCACTTTAATTGCAAATGTTATTGAAATAGATATACATTTTCTGTACAGATTTTACAAAAATTTCATTTTAAATACCAAAACCTTATAATTATTTTATATATTTTGTTCATTATTTATACTCTGTTCACAAATCTGTTATAAATATCTGTACAAAAGAATGGAGATTGGTTTTATTTCATAGACCCCACAATTATATTGTTTAAAAAGATTTTATGAGGATAATATCTGCAGATCACACTATAAAAAAAGCATCATATAAGTTTCATTTTAACTGGATGAATGAGAAGTAAACACTGGCTGAATGTTAAAATTGACTTGCTGGGAGACCAGTCATTTTGTGATGTCACAGCTACTCAAGTTGAGAACCATTGTGAAGGCCTAGCAGTTTATATGTTCAGGCCTGCCAAAGTAGCATTTGAAGTCACAGTGCTAAAAATCATGCAGATTAGAAAAGTGGCTGTAGAAAAATTTATTTGTGATGGCACATGTTTCTTCAGAAATTGAAAATGTGTCTCGTAAAGATGGACCAACTGGTTCAGAAAACTCTGGTAGATATCTATTGTGTGATCAAACATTCTCTGGGGACTTGGACTTGAGGTCTATGATGAAGAAAATGCTTTTCAGACTTTGAAGAATCCTTGATAAAAAGACCATGATATACACATTGTGTCTCTGAACCAGATGAAGATAATGATTTTCATTCTCGAACATTTCCAAGGAAACTCTGGAAAAATGGCTTGGTGTCACCAGTTTAAATCCATCTGGTGGGGTGATAATGGATCTTCCATAGTGATTGATGAAAATGTTTTTAAAAAGGAAGTTTTGGAAAGAAAGGACCCTTTCAGAATATCTGAAACTGGAAGTAAGAAAAGTTTAGTTAGATAGCTTAACCTTTATGAGTTTAGGAAACTGCGGCAGAATTTTCAAATGTCTGCTTGTCTACCTTACTTTCTGGCAGAAGTAAAAGAAGCCTCTGTTTTAAGAAAGGTATTCAAAAATTTTAGTTACCACAAGGAAACTTACATATAAAATTTTATTTTGTATGTCAATCAATTGTTATATAATTGTAAAGCTAGATTTTGAAAATTGTATAAAACTACTAAGGCTAAAATCCTTTATTTTTTCTAAAAAATGAGGAGAGTGCCTTAAGTAGTCAAGATTATGAGAAACTTTGTTTGCAACTATGAATCTTTCCAGAAATCTAAAAAAAAGGTGTTAAAGCTGCTTTTAAAAAGCGGCATTCACCGTTACTGCAAATGCTAACTTTTTAAATTTGATGAATATACTATTTAAATGTATATTTTCCAAATTAGGAACTTCAAAATATTGTTAGCAATGTTTATATTTTGATGTTATTATCTTTGCATAGTAAACGTGGAAACTGAGGTTTTATAGGTTAGGCTTATTGTAGCCTTGTATTTTGGTTTAAAATATTAATAAAATTTTCTTCTTTGGTTGTAGCTGTAGTTCTATCATAATCCAAATGTTAAACGAGGCTGTCCCCAGCTTTAAGTGAGAATAAAAAGAAGAGTTGGGATTGGAAATTCTTCTCTGGTGTCTTCATTTTCTGAAGATTTCAACCAAAAGCACTTTAAAGCATCGGGTAATGTGGATAATAATAATTCTCGTTTTCTGGCTGACTCTTGCGGAGAAAGTGCATTTTTACCTTCTGCAAATTTAAACATGCCTCTTATAAGAAAGCCCTCTACTTGCCACATAATTGGTGATACAACTAACCCGATCAGAGGTGTTTTTTCTCCTCCATCATCAATGTCATTTAGACCACCAGAACAAATTTCAGTGGATCAACGAGCTATTTTAAATCAGTTGACCACTGTCCCCGGGCACTCTCAAAGCAGCTACAATAAAACAAATGATGGTGTTGTGAACTCCAATCCAACTACACATTCTATTTCTCAGTACAGCATCTTCTCTCCCATACGAAGCAATTATTTTGGACTGATGGTGGAGACTTCTACTTTTCCAAATATTTATCACAACATATCCGCCAGTGAAGGTCGTTTTCCTAAACTTCAAGCAGGGAGCAACCCACGCTTTCCAGTGCCAGTGATCGCTGATACATCAGCTACATCTATTTCAAGGCCAACTCATCAGCCATCTTCAGTTTATGAACGTCATCTTAATTACAACTGAACTTCCACAGGACTACCAGATTATGCAGGATAACAAAGATTACAATTGATGTTGGCAAATGTCGACAAATATCTGCAATTTTCTTATTTGAACAATAAAAATAGATGTGTATCTGTATTTTCTTTATTTTTTTAAATTAGAGTTTAGGGTTAAACGGGAGACTAAGTTGCCATTTAAAGAAAAAAAGAGATATTTGATTGATATGATCTTTTGATGGAAAAATATGGGAGTAAATTAAAATAATTTCTTGTAAGGAAGAAGAATAAATGGAAGAATTTGGAAAAAGTCTAAAACATGGAGAGAGGAAAAAGTACTAAGTGGTTTCTGGTTCATCCTGGAAAGTAGGGAAAGTGTTAAGTTAGGATAGTTTGGAAGAGGAGATAAATGCAGGAACCGGCCCAGGGATCATGGTCTCTATTATGGCATCCCTGGTGTCAAACAGTCACATGATGTTGTCTTAGATGGCACATTCATCATGTAGTAGAATTTGAGAAGTAATATTATCTATTGTCTTCTTGTGCTGTTCTCAAAGCATTCCAATTGTTGCTTTCATTACCTGCCCTCAAGAGTCTACACTATATTTTCTAGTATATACTTTATGTTGCTTTTCTGTTCCAGCCAAAGACAAATTTACGTCTTCAGGGTGGCACTTAATGCCTTTCCAACTCTAAGCACACGAACTCAAATTAGTTTAGTCATTTCTTTATAAATCTGGCATCTGACTACCTTGGCATTTCTTTATGTTTCACTGTTTCTGGAGGTTCATCCAGGCAAATGCTTGTCAACTATGTTAGCTGCAACCTCACCATTTTTACTCCAGCTCATCCTTGGCTTTCGGTGTCTTCCATTTACCTACCTAGACTATCCCCATCTAAGCACAGAAACCACCTCCTCCAGATGTTTTCTGTCTATCCCCCTTTCCATGTCTAACTTGGATACCAGCACAGTAATCACAGCACATGCCACAGGATGCATTTTACTATTTAGTGAATGAAAAATAAATGTTGACTTTAAGCAAAATCTACTTTCCTGAAACAACAAAACTCTCATGGTTTTCAAACTATTTCGTTATGATTTATAATCCTCATCACAAACTAGCTCTTTCAATAGCCCAGGGACTAGTCACTCAAGACAGTAATTGGAGGTAGTTACAGGAGACAAAATATTATTTTCTTCTTAATTCATGCCTCCAGAGGCATAAAGCATTCCATTCCCATTTGCTGGATATTTTCCTGTCTCTTCATCACCCACCAATACTAAAATAGCTGATTCTCTTCCCCATACCAAGAACTATACTGCCTTCTAATTAATTTACTTCTTAGAAACAGAGCTTTGTCCAGAAGAGACAGTGCCATTGCAAACATTTAATGTCGGTTTATAAACCCCACATAATTTGAGCCCCTTCTAACTTTCACACAGGAAGTATCTATGAGGTGCTTGCCCTTTGGGTGGGGTGGTGGCATTAAGTAACCAAATTGCAATCTAAAATGTGTGGACTAGTTGGAGGTGGGGGTGGTAGAATTAAAAATTAGTCCAACTGCAAGAATACCAAATTTATACAGATATTAGGAAATATAAAATATTCTTGGAAGTCTTTGACAATTTCCCATTAATTTAAAATAAAAGGTGAAGCATTTTCATAATGTGAAATTATCTGAAATGCTGAAATAATTATATGCAATTTCAGGGAGCCTAAGTCTTCTGCTCACAATGATGCCGCCAGTGTCAGCTGATAAGACTGGAATGGCAGAATTGAGTACTGAAAATGTGTCACCTGTTGTGAAGAAAGTCTTTGATAATCTGGAGAATGGGCAAATGGGCCAGGGTGAACTCTAGCAGCATCCTACCAATGTGACCTTTACCAAGAGAAGAACAGAGACCACTTGCAGCATGAGAACTGTGTCTGGACAGCAGTGGTTTATCCTACAACAGAAACATCAAGCTTTTATGTTTGTCAGCTGAATCTGATGATGGCTCTGTTGTTGCTTACATTAGCAGTCTGGGGTTCAGATGGGCTGTTCCAGCAGCTAGTTTCCAGCTCTCTTATCAGACAGTGGGTCTTACCGTGATCATTTTAACAAGGTTCTATACTGATAAATCAAAAGCTACAGTTTACTTTCAAAATTAGAAATCCTAAAGAAGGATATTGTTTGTTTGTCCATCTGTAGTTTTCTACCTGGGAAAATCTAGACTATTGGCAAAAGCACAAAAGTTGGCTGGTGCTTTGAAAACTATTCTCTGAGCTCTACCCACTGAATTCTTCCCACTAAATACTACAAATCTGTCTACCAGTGTGTGTGTGTGTATGAAAATGGATTGTTAAGCTGTAACTAAGTTTGTCTTAGTTGAATCATCAGTGAATTATTCCTCTGCATCTGTCAGAATCTCTGTGAATTAAGAGTTTCATTGGGTCACCAGATTATCTTCCGATCAGGGAGAGATTGATTATATTTCTCCCTGTATACTAATTGTTACCTGCTCAATGAATCCCGAGCTGATGCTAGGGTGAAGCCTCTGAACCCTTGAATGTGACTGAGACATATACATTCTTCAGTCCCCAGACCACAGCACAGGACTGTATCACATTTTTTATTTAAGCTTATGTCTAATTATTTTTCTTTTAGTTCTCATTGTTGACACAACTTATTTTGGCTTTGAACACCCTTTGACTAATTTATAGTGTCTGAACCACTGACTTATTCTCGTTCACATAGAAATTGCAATAACCTTTCTTCCCTTGGACTACCTGGAATAGAGTGAGCATAGTCTTCATTTTAAAAGCAGTCCTCAGATCTAATAATTCAGAAGCTTTACACTTCTTTGCCCAGCGCTTGAGCGTGAATTTTTTTTTGTGGATCTCAGGGATTATCCTCACATCCTATAATGCAACCATGAGAAAACACCACATTGTTCTCCAAAATCAGGTCTTTGTCACTATTGCATTCCCATTGCAAAACAGTTAAGGATTGTAGAATTTCTGAGATTTTACAATGTTGAGATATTTAGCAACCTAGCATGTTCTTTTCTTACAGATGCTGTCTGGGAGTTGAGATTATCGTTCAGAGACAGTGAACTTTATCACTCGCAGCAAGAGCAGCCAGTTTGAAATTTGTATCCATTCTCTAATCTCAAATGAATACACAGAGTGAAATTTTGATGTCTACAGAAACAGTGGACTATTAACATGAAGAATGTTTAAGCATGGTAAAACATTAATTTTATTAGTATCTTTATGTATAATTTATTAGAATCACTTATTTTTTAGTAACTTTGCCAAGGATAAGTATATCATGACTCAAGTTTACTTGCTGCAAAAACAATCATGAGAAATGACATGGGAAAAAATGACCATTGACTTTACATTTTTCCTTCCTCTTTTTTTGAGATATAATTGGCATAAAACTTTGTGAAAGTTTAGGTGCATAGGATAGTGATTTGATTTACAACTATCATGAAATAAATATCATAGCAACTTTAGGGAGATTTCATTATCTCACTTAGATACAATTTTAAAGAAATACAATTTGTCTTTTGGTTGTGATGATAAACCTTAAGGTCTACTCTCTTAACATCATTAATATAGAACATAAAGCGGTATTAACTATAATTTTCATGTTTTTACTGGGCATCCCTTGAACACTTTTATTTTACAGCTGGCGATTTGTAGCTTTTGAGTGCATTAATCAAATTCTCCTTTTCCAACCCCTGCCTCTGTTAATTAGAAACCTAGTTTCTTTTAATATAAGTATGATTGTTTGTTTTTGAAGTGAACTTTAATCTATAACACTGTGTTAGTTTCTCCTACACAACATTATGTTCACAATTTTTAATTCATTTCATACTGTTCACCAGAATATATCTAGTTATGATATGTCACTTTGTAAAGATATTTCATAGTTATTGACTATTCCCCATACAGTACATTTCTTGTCCCTGATTCATTTACTTTGCAACTGGAAAATTTTCTCTCTTAATTTTCCTCAACTTTTTCTTTTACTATCCCCATTTCCCTCCTTCTTGTGAACAATGTGTTTCCTTCTATATGTACATCTCCTTTTCTGTGTTGTTATGTTCATTTGTTTAAAATTCCAAATGTGAGTAAAATCATTCAGCAATTGTCATTCTCTTCCTGATTTATTTCACTTAGCATATTACACTCTTGTTCTACCCATTTGTTGCAAATAAGAAAAACATTCTATTTAGAGCTGAATAATAACCCATTGTATTTTTATGTGTGTGTGTGTATATATATATATATATATATAAAAATAAATATAGATAAATATGTAGTTAAGGTGGGTAGATATATATATTATAAACACACATCTTGTTTATCCATCATTTATTGATGAGCATTTAATTTGCTTGTATATCCTGCCTATTGTGAATAATACTGCAGTGAATATAGGGTTGAATTTATCTTTTCTACTTAGTGTATTTATTTTCATGGAATTAGTATCCAGATATGGAAATGCTGGATTATATTTCATTTTTAATTTTTAGTTAAATCTTCATACTCTTTTCCACAGTGGCAGCACATATTTCCATTCACTCCAGCAGTGCATCAGGGTTGTTTTTCTTACATCCTCATCAACATTTATGTTTGTTATCTTTTTGATAATAGTCATTCTGACAGGAGTGACATAAAATCTCATTGTGTTTTGGTCTTGCAATTTTCTGATGGTTACTCATGTTGATCGGTTTCATTTGCCTGTTGATTACCTTTCCCCCACTGTATATTCATTTTTTGTAATGGGCTAAATGACCATAACTGCCTGATTTCATTTTCAGGCATTCTTTGTGTTCCATTATTCTGTTTCCTCTGGGCCAATACCATATTCTTTTTATTACTGTAGCTTTGTTTTATAGTTTAAATTGTGGGACAGTGATACATCCTCTATGTACTTTGTCAAAGTTGTTTGTGTTTTTAGTTAGTTTGTATTCTTTTCTTTTTTTTCTTTTTAGTGGTTTCAATTCTTTTGTGTTTACATGTAAATTTTAGAATTATTTACTGTAAGTGTCTGAAAATGCCCTTGGTATTTTGATAGGCACTGAATTTAATTTGTGTAATTTCTTGGCTTATGCTGTCATTTAAACAATATATTTTTCCTCATCTATGAACACAGAATATCCTTTCATCTGTTTGCATTATCTTCAATTTCTGTTGTAAATATTTTATAGTTTTCTGTGTACAGGTCTTTTACCTCCTTGTTTGGATATATTTATTGATTTTTTTTGTAATGCGACTGTAAATGAGACAGTTCCCTCACTTTCTGCATCAGTTAGCTTCTTGTTAGTGTGTAGAAATGCAACACTTCTGTATGTTAATTTTACATTCGTAAATTTTACCAAATGCATTGATAAGCCCTATTACTTTTGTGGCACCATTTTTAGGATTTCGGTTTAAATTATATCATCTGCAAACAGATACTTTTACTCCTTTTCTTAATTAGCTATATTTTACTTACTTTAATTTTGGATAGCTATGGCTAAAATTTCCATACTATACTGAATAAAAGTGGTCAGAGTGAGCACTCTTGTCTTATTCCTGCTCTTATTGGAGATGAATTCAGCTTTTAATCAGTGAGTGTCATGTTAGCTGAGTTCTTGTCATATAAGACCTTAACTGTGTGGAGGTATATTTCCTCTTGCCCACTTTGAGGAGAAATCTATTCATAAATAGATACTGAAATTGTCAAAATATTTTATGACTCTATTGAGGTGACCATATATATTTTATTCTTCAGGTTGTTAGTGTGGTGTATCATAATGATTAATTTGTGGGTATTGAATCACTTTTGCATCCCTGGAATAAAATGGACTTAATCATAATGTATTATCCTCTTAATGTATTGTTTGATTTGTTAACAATTTAGTGATGATTTTTTCATCTATGCTTATCAGAAGTATGTAACCTGTAATTTTTGAGGTATTTGTTCCAGTTTTAGCAGTAGTGTGATACAGAAATTTGGGGTAGGAAGCCTCCCTTCCTCTCGAAATTTTTGGAATATGCTGAGAAGTATAGGTGATAGCTCTTCCCTGTTTGGCAGAAATCACCGGTGAAGCTCTCTAGGCCTGGAATTCTGTTTATTAATCTGTACTCTTTTTTCTCATGAGTCTGTTTAAAGTTTATCAATTTTCTTTATATTTCAAAAGCCATTATTTAGTTTGATTGAATGGTTCTATTTTTAATCATTATTTTATTTATTTATGTTATGTCTATTCACCTCTTTCCTTATACTAACTATTATTTTCTTATTTTACTACATCTTTTGTTTGCAAGATTATGTTATGAGAGTGATGATTCTTATTTGTATAAGTGGGATTATTTTGCTATAAGCATCCCTATTAATACTGCTTTTGTTATACCCTATGGATTTTGTTTTTGTTTTCATTTTTCTTTATATATTTTTTCTTTGACTTATACAGCAATCCAGTAGTTGTTAATATTGCATGATTTATATTCCACACTTTAGAATTTTTCTCAGGTTTTTCCTTTTAGTAAATTTCTATTCTCACAGAATAAATTTCTTCACAATACCAGGAGAAAAATGATAAAATTTATACAAAAATCTGAAAGACCCAAATTTTCTGAAATTCTTTTTAAAAATGGGCAAAGCTGTGGGAATTATCCTCCCTGACTTTATAACATACAACAAAGCTACAGTAATAAATTCTTCAAAATATAATACTTAATGAAACACATAGATCAATGGAACAATATAAAGAGTCCTAAAATAAACCCACACACATACGGTCAATTAGTCTACAAGGAAGGAAGCAAGAGTATACAATTGAAAAAAGGCAATCTCTTCCACAAGTAGTTGTGTAAAAACTGGACAGTACAAGTAAAAAGAAGATGTAAGAGCACTTCCTTCCATAGTGTACAACATAAGATAAAAATGGATGGATTTCCTAAATGTAAAGCCTGAAACTATGCAATTTCTGACAAAGAACAGGAGCAGAACTGACTTTGAGATAAATCATAGCAATGTTTATTTTTGATCTGTCTCAAAATTAAAAAAAAGAAAAGTAACAATTACAGTTTTTAGTTTACTGAAGAAAAAATAAATGTACTATGCAATACAGGGATTTTACTTCTTTTATAAGTGTGAAGTGCAAAACCTTTTGCTGAGCAATGGAAACCTTCAAGAAGAGATATGATAACAGAAAGAATAGAAGGGAAAATTTCAGACAATGAAACCAACAAGATTTTAAAATCCATAATATATATATATATCATTTTAGACTCAATATTTAAAAAAACAAAACCCCAACTTTAAAACAGTTGAAACATCTTCATGGAAACTTTTCAAATTCAGACATATGGATGATTTTCATGCACATACAAAGGAACATAACGTTGCTATTCATTAGAAAAATGTAAATCAAAACCAGAATTAAATATAACCTCACAGCAATCAAAATGGCTATTAACAAAGGTCTACAAATGGCAAACATTAATAAGAATTTTGAGAAGAGGGACCCCAGGTACACTGCTGGTGGAAATATAAATTGATGCATCCACTATTAGAAAAGAGTGGACAGTGCCCAGAAAACTAGAAATAGAAGCATTGTACATTGCAGCAATTCCAGTTTTTGGTATAAATCTGAAAAAAATGAAAACATTAATTTAAAGAATATATTACCCCAAATTTCCTTAACATCATCATTTATAGTAGCCAAGGTTTGAAGCACAACTCAAATGCCCATCAACAGATGATTGGCTGAAGTAGATGTGAGATATAGATAACATAATAAATATTTAGTCTCTCTCATATTGAAAAATAAAATTCTGCCATTTGGAATAATGTGACTGGACCCAGAGAGTGTTGCACATAGGAAAATAAGTCATACAGAGAAATACACTCTATGTTGTCACTTAAATGAGGAAAATAAAGATATAAGAGAAATAATCATAAAAAAACAGGAACAGAATGACATATATATGTGTAGTGAACCAGGAAGTGGTTTCCTGTATGGACAGGGAAGAAGGATGGAGAAGACAGAAATGTGCAAGCTACTAGTAATAAATTAGTGAACCAACAGGGCTATATTGGCAGCACAGAGATATATTTTAATAATTTAATTGATTTTAAAGACATTATAGGGATATAATTATAGTAAAATGTGCATGTAAGTGAGAATAACGTTAAAAAAAAAACCCAGAAAAATCAAAATATTTTGTAGTACTCTGATATTAAGAGAGGTGATTTATTCAATTTCTTTACTATCTTAATAATGTCATTAGTAGAATTTAAGCTTTTAATTGAAAAAGTATATACTTTTAAAAGTGACATAAGTTTAAACAATTTTTGTCTCTCCCCTTACATCTATAGACAATAAAATGTTCACATCTCAACAAAAATAACTACAACACAAAATAATACTCTGGAATGCATGAGAACAGGTAAAGTTTGGTGGACTAAAATACACAAAAGAGACTGAACTATGGGAAGAGCAAATTTGGTGTCTGCAACCAAGGCCACCTGACTAGGATATATGAATACTCAAGTTCAGAGTACCCAGTAGAATCAGGTTCTCAGTGGTTCACACAGCTTCGGCCTCCAACTGCACCAGTACTCATGGTCACATTAACTAGGGGGGAGCTAAAATGGAGACAGAATTTCCATCCTTCAGACACTCAGACATTCATGACACTCTCCCTACTCCCCATTCACAGTGGTGGAGACAAGATACCACGCAACACTGGACATGGCTAAGACACTTGCCTGATTCCAAATACCCACCAGTCTTTGCACCTTTCCTCAATGTGTACACTGAGTCTCAAGGGATATCAGATAAAAGGAAGGGTTCACCATACCAGTGACAAAAGTGGCATTAACTACCAGAGAAGTGTAAGAAGTGACAATGAAAGCACATCTTTTATCCAGACAGTAGTGACTGGAAAGTGCCATTTTGAAATATTATCAGAGGTAGCTGAGGTAAGTAAAACCAAAAATTGTGCAATATTGCAAACTACCAGCATACAAAGCAAGGACTCCAACTCCCAATCTGTTATTTAGTGTCATCAGAGCAATAATTTATCAAGATCATGACCAATCACAGTAACATTACAGGGCAAGCACACACACATACAGACACCAACACAGACACAGACACACATGCACACGCACCTGCACACACACACACACACGTACAATGACAACCATGCACCAAACAAACTTAAAGTCATGGTATATTGCCATATAACTAATGGAGAATCCAAATAGATATCATACAGAAACTCAATACAAAATACAAAACTACAAAAGCAGTTTAGTGAGCTCAGGAATAAATGAAATGTTTATAAGGAATACATTACCAAAGAGACTGAAACTATAAAATAAACAAAAGTTATTGGAGGACCAGGAGAATTTAATAAATGAGATGAAAAATGCAACAGAAAACATTTGAAGTAGAGTGTCTTTGTGGAAGAGAAATTAGCAAACTCACCAATACAAATTTGAAATGATAGGAGAGGGCAGAGAGTCAAGATTTTAAAAAGTGAGGAAACTCTACAGTAGCCATCAGACTTCCTCAGAAACTGCACATTAGAATGGAATCCTGGAGGTAGAAGAAAGTTAGAAGGCAGCTGATGGTTTATTCAAAGAAAAAATAGTTAATAACTTCCCGAACCTGTGTAATGAACTGATATACAAGTCGGTGAGCCAACAAAACACCAATAACTTTAAGACAAAGTGACCTCCTTCAAGATACGTCATATGCAAATTGGCAAGTCAATGACAGAGTAATATTTTAAAGGCAGCCAAAAATAGTTATGATAATCTACAAAGGAACCCTCATTAGGCTATCAGCAGATTTCTGAGCGGAAAACATAGGTCAAGGGTAAATAAAATAACATTTCAAACTACTGAAATAAGAAATCACTCACCCAGTAATACACATTTATCACTTAGATATAAAGTGAAAATAAAGACTATACCAGAAACAAGCCTGAATGTGATGAAAAAACAAAACCGAGACACCTTGTAAGAGGTGCAGAGAAGAAGTCTTCTAAGAAATATAAATTCGCAAAATGTGCAAAACATTGACTTAAGTGCTAAGGAGAGACCACGAGAAATTTACATCTGTTTCTTTGGGTATGTTTTTAAATGCTACTATACCATATGTATTAAAGAGAGAAAAATAGGAATTCAGGAGCATTAAATACAGATAATTCAAACTGGTATCTTGTTCACAACCATAAAAGAAATAATTTGAAACAGTAATAATAAAAGGTAAAGAGTAAAAATAAAACAATATTAAAGGAAGATTCTTTCAGCAGAAAAATGACTAAATTATACATGAGATGTTTTATTTTTAATTGAAGTAGAGTAGATGTACTATATTGTGTACTTTCAGATGTACACATAGTTATTCTAATCACTTTGTAGATTATATTGCATTATGAAATATTACAATAATTTTAACATACAATTATTTTAAGCAATTGTGTATAGTTCCATGATCTATACAGATTATCCTTGCTTCTCTCCTTTATGTATACTACTTTCTATCTGTCAATTTTCTACCACTAAAATCTCTTTCCCTTCTACTTTGGTAAACATAAATTTTTTCCCATATCTTTGAGTCTGCTTAAGTCTTGTCTAACTAATCTATTTACATTTCCAACATATCTATCTATCTATCTATCTATCTATCTATCTATCTATCTATCTATCTATATAACTATCTATCTATCTATCTATCTATCTATCTTTCTATCTCTCTATCATGTATTGTCCTTCTATCTATTTATCATCTATCAATAGCTATAGTGAGATATACAAAGATATTTGTTATTCTTTAGATTCTAAATATAAATTAAACTGTATACGTTTGTCTTTGTCTAATTTTCTTCACTATGCATATTATTTACTAGGTCTATTCAGGATGCTGAACTAGCAATGTGTTATTCATTTTCATGACTGAGTATTATTCCATTGCATATTTATTGAAACATCATACCTTCTTAAGTCCATAGTCTACTGTGGACTCTTGGATTGCTTCCCTTTCTTTCATATTATAAACAGTGCTTTTGTGAACATTGGTTCTTCTCAATTTAGGGTTTTTTTCCACAGATTTTTCCTAGGAGAGGTATTACTGGGTCATATGGTAGTTAATTTTTTAGTTTTTAAACAAATCTGAATACTCTTTTTCTTAGAAGTTGTATCAATTTACGTTCCTACCAAGAGTATACAAGAGATTTCTTACCTCCACATCGTCTCCAACAGTTTCTATTTGTAGACTTTTTCATAATAGCCATTTGACCAGTGTGAAGTAATACCTCCTTGTGGTTTTGATTTGCAATTACCTAATAATTAGTAATGTTGAGCAATTTTATCACTTGCATGTTACTCATCTGTAGGTTTTTTCGGAAAAATATTAACTCAGGTACTTTGCTCTTGTTTTTGGTTGGGTTTTTGTTTTTCACCTTGAGTTGTTTAACCTAAATCCATGTTACATTTATTAACCTACATCTATTAACCCCTGGTAACTTGCATTGTTTGCAATTATGTTCTCCAATTATACAGGCAGTCTTTTCATTTCATTGATTGTGTCCTAAGCTGTGCAGAAATTTTCAAGTTTATTTAGGTCCCACTTGCTAATTTTTGCTTTTACTTCTTTTTGCCTTAGAAGACTGATATAAGAAAATATTCCTATGATATATATCCAATAGTGTATCACCTATATTTCCTTCTAGCAGTTTTATAGTATCAGGTCTTACATTTATGTCCTTAATAAACTTGGAGTTTATTTTTGTATATGATGTCAGGAAATGCTCTCATTTCACTGTTTTAAATGTAGATGTTCAGCTTTCCCCACACCATCCAATGACGTGACTCTCCTTTTACATTGCGTACTCTTGACTCTTTAATCATAGATTCATTGCTCATAGGTTTGTGGAATTATTTCTAGGCTCTCTATCTGTTTTTATTAATTGTATCTCTGTGCCAATGCCAAATTGTTTTTATCACTGTAGGTTTGTAGTATAGTATGGTATCTGGGAGTGTTATACCTCCAGATTTGTTGTTTTTTCTCAAGATCATTTTGGCAATTTTTAATGGTTTCATGTAAAACTTAGATTTGTTAATTTTCTGGTTCTGTGGAAAATACTACAGCTTCGTAACAGTACTCGCACTAAATAGGTAGGTTTCTTTTTGTAGTACGGCCATGTTAACAATATGAACTCTTTCAATCCAAGAGCACAAGACATCTTTCCGTTTCTTTGAATCATTTTTAATTTCTTTGTCATTGTTTTATAATTTTCAGTGTGTAGATCTTTCACATATGTGGTTACTTTCATTCCAATATATTCAGGGTTATGGGGTAATAAATATTATTGCTTTCAACGTCCATTTTATCATATCTCATGATTAATGCATAGAAATGCAAGAGACTTCTTTACATTAATCTTGTACCCTGCTCCCTTGATGAAATTATTTATTGTTCATAATAGTGTGGAGCTCTTAGGATTCTCTATGTAGATTGTTATGCCATCAGTACTGGTGACAATTTTGCCTTTTTCTGTCCATTTTGCATTTCTTTTTCTTCTTTTTCTTTTCCTTTTCCTTTCTTCTATTACTGTTGAAGTGAAGTGGTGAGGGTAGGAATTCTTGTCTTGTTCATGAATTTACCCAGAAGGCTTTCAGCCTTTCCCCTGAGAATTATAAATTGTTATAAATGGCCTTTAGTATGTTGAGAGATGTTCCCATTGTACTCAATTTCATGAGAATTCGGATGATGAATGCATGTTGAATTTTGTCAAATGCTTATAATTTGTGTATTGACATGTTCTTGTGAAATTTGTCCTTCCTTTGTTAGATATGTGTCATGCTGATTGATTTGTGTATGTTGAACCATCCTTGTGACTCAGGAAGTAATCCAACTGATCATCATGTATAAAAATTTCTAAGTATTGCTGGATTCATTTGTTGATATTTTTCGAGGATTTTTGAATGTATATCATCATTCATCAATGATAGAGAATTTCCATTTCCATTTTTTTTTGGTAGTGCCTTTGACTGATTTTATTATCAGGGTAATGGTGGCTTCATAGAATGACTTTGGGAATTTTCCTTCCTCCTTCATTTTTTAAAATAGTTGGGGTAAAGATATTTTAGTGAAAGCATCCAGATATTTTGTTCAAGGGGTGTTCTTAAAATTATACATTGTATTTAATTTATACGGATTGTTCAATTCATGTTCTCAGATTTCTCTTTATTCAGTGTTGGCAGGCTGTAAGTTTCAAGAAAATTGTCCATTTCTTTTAGGTCATCCAGTTGGTTGTCACGTAACAGCTCATTGTGCTTTCATAATCTTTTTTTGTATTTCTGCAATATCTGATATTATTTTTTCTGTTTAATTTCTTATT
The DNA here is from genome assembly GCF_048564905.1 of Vicugna pacos. Classification (NCBI taxonomy): domain Eukaryota; kingdom Metazoa; phylum Chordata; class Mammalia; order Artiodactyla; family Camelidae; genus Vicugna; species Vicugna pacos. The sequence goes on along the minus strand of NW_027328741.1, from coordinate 17,716,871 downwards.
TTGTTTGTGTCCAGTCTCTGTATTTCTTAATAAGCCTGGCTAAATGTTTACCTGTTTGTTAATATTTTTTAAAAAATTTAAAGGTGTTGATTTTATGATTTGTAATTTATTTTTCAACTATTATTTTATTTATTTTCAACATAATTATTAAAGATTTTTCATTCTACTGCCTTTGGATTTTGTTTGTTCTTATTTCTTGGTATTTTGTGTGGTATACTTGGTCCTTTCTATGAGGTTTTTCCTGTTCCTTGTAGAAGTCATGATTTATTCTCAACTTCCCTCTTAGATTTGTATTTGCTGTATCCCATATGTTTTATGAAGCTGTGTTTTCATTGTAATTTCTCTCCACGTATGATTTTATTACCTCTTTGATTTCATCATTGAACTTGTTTTATTTTATTTTTTAAAGGATGTGGTTTGACCTCATGTTTGTGCTTTTCCTATTCTTCTTTCTAGAGTTGATGCACAGGTTCTTACTTTGTGTATGGAAAAATACTTGCTGTAATCTATATTTGCTTAAAGTTCCTGAGGCTCATTTCATGACATAATGTGTGGTTAATTCCTTAGATAACATCCTGTGCACACTTGAAAAGTTTATGTGTTTTGCTTTTCTGATGCAGTGTCCAATATCTCACTTAGGTTCAAATGATCTAATATGCTATTAAGATCTCTGTTTTCTTACAGATATTCTTTCTGGATGATCTGGCTATCAGAATAGTGGGGTGTTCATCTCATCTACTATTATTGTTTTATAGTGAATTAATTCCGTCATGTCTACTAAAATTTCTTTTTATACTTAGGATCTATGGTGTTGGGTCCATATATAATTTAATGAGTGTAATGCCCTTTTTTTATTGATCCCTTTTTCTTTATATAATGTCATATTTGTTATATTTTGGCCCCTATTTTAATACGTATTTTGCATGAGTTAAGCATTGCAATCTGCACTTTCTTGTCAATTCCATGGAATATCTTTTCCATTTATTTCCAGACTATGTTTATCTTCCACCATAAAATGAGGCTTTTGGGGGGAGGCAAAGATGGTGGAGTAGGAAGATGCTCGTAGCTCACACTTTGCCGCAAATGCACCAGACCCTCATACAAAGACCCACTCAGCTAACCAGAGAACCTGCAGTTCTATGACAGTAGATTGTACTCTTCAATAGATAAAGATGTGAAAAATCCGGTAAGAGGAAAGGAAGAAAGAAAGAAGAAAAGGCAAAACAGAATTGGACAGTTCCAACAGGGAGGGAGCAGCAAAGAAGGACTGGTGCTCATTCACTGTGTCTCCCCTCTCCAGCTGTGTGATTGGCAGGAAGAAGGGGAGCCTCCAAGGCTTTGACATGTACATTGTATAAGTTGACTGACAGAACTAAGTTAAACAGGCACAGAGGATCCCTGTGACACTCAGCTGAAGATGCAGCCCAGAAGCTGGGGGCAGGGTCATGCTGCCCGAGCTGGGTGGTAGATGGGAATGGCTGCACTGTGGCTGCCCAGGGGAATGGATTTGGCATTGTGTCATGGCTGTGGGTGGACAGGGCAGAACAGCCTGGGCCCTCCATAAAACAACAGGGCAGATGTGCCCTGTGGGTGGAAGGGTGCATTACCCATCTCTGAAAATCCACAAGATTTTCTAGGTGAAGGGAGCTGGGGCTCAGACACAGCCACCATACCCTCTGGTGCTTTACACCAATGTGGCAGTGGGGGAAATACCTGCATCTACACCTAAGGACTTAGCAGCCTCAAGGGTCAGACCGAGACTTGTCTAAATCCTGAGGCATATAGGATCCTACTGTCTGGTTCCTCAGAGAACTTGTCTGACAAGACAAACAAGGAGCTGGATTTTGGGCCAGACCAGGGACAGGGCTGCTCCTCAGTCTTCCCTGAGCCCACTTCCGGTGTGCAAACCTGAGGCAGAGCGTACAGAGGCACAGAGCAGCAGAGTGATCAGCAATCTGGAAGGACGGTTGGCCCCTCAAATTTTGGGCTAGATTACAGCCCCTTACAGTGGTGCTGGGAGAGGGCGTGATGCCCTATCATGCCTGGTCATTCTGCAACATCTGACTGCAGCATCGGTCAGGGCAATGTCAAGACAGCCCATAGAGAAGAGAGCTTCATCATACCCAGTGTAGGGTTTAGGAGCGATCTGCTTGCCGACATGTCCTGGGAGCAGCACAGATGAGGGCTCCAGTGGAGGACCTCTGGAAACAACAAGCTGAGCTTCAAAATCAGGATGAATAAAGAAAGAATTCACATTAAAAGTACACAGTCTCCAGGAGGACAATGACCACACCCTTGTATTAATGTGTTTCTACCTGTTCCATTTTTATTACCCTCTTAATTTTTACTTCTTATTGAATTATGTATAGCCCCATTTTAATTCCTTTGAAATTTTTAAAAATATTTTTATTATTATTATTTTTCAAAACACTGCTTCAAATTCTTTTTCTATTATTCATTCAACAATGTCTTCAAACCTTTATTTCTCTTATCTTTAAAATTCTTTAACTCTCTCTCACTTTTTTCTCTTTTTGAAGTTGTATAACTACATAGGCTTTAGGTAGATAAACTCTTTAGGTCCAAATTAGATAACTGATACTCCATAAACCACAGTGCCAGAGAGGTAGTAGAAAGTTGAAGAAGCAGAGAAACCATCCCCAATTAAACGAACAAGAGAAATCCCATGAAAGAATGATCAGTGAAATAGACATTGATATCCAACTAGATCAAGATTTCAAAAACGGAGTGATCAAATTACAGAAGGAAATTAAAGAGATAGTGCTTAGAGATACAAAATATGTCAAAAATGAAATTGAAACTATAAGGAAGTGTCGAGTAGAATAGGTAAACACGTTGACTGAGATGAGGAATGATTTAAAGGTGTAGAAAAGCTGACTAGATAACGCAGAGGAATGAATTAGTGACTTAGAAGACAGGAAAATAGAAAGCTCCCAATCATAAGAGCTACAAGAGAAACAATGAGAAACAAATGAAAAAAGCATAAGGGACCTATTAGATAATAGAAAGCATGACAATCTTGGCATGATAGAAGTCCCAGAAGGGGAAGAATGACCAAAGGGGATTGCAAAGGTTTTTGTAGATATCATGACTGAGAACTTCCAAAACTTAAATAAGGAATCAGATATCCAAGTACAGGAAGCTCAGAGTGTCCCAAACAAGAAGAACAGAAATACACCCACACTAAGATATATAATTAAGATGGTCAGAGTCAAGGAAAAAGAAATTATCCTAAAGACAACAAGAGAATAGTAAATTGTGAGTTACAAGAGAATCCCCATAAGGATACCAGCGGATTTCTCTACACAAATACTATAGCCCAGAAGGGATTGGCAAGATATATTAATAGTCCTGAATGGAAAAAATTATATACTGTAGGATACATTGACCAACAATGCTATCCTTTTTGGCTGATGTAGAAATAATGGATTTCACTGACAAGAAAAATCTTTAAGAATTAGCAACACTAGACCCATGCTAAAAGAAGAATTGAAAGGTTTTCTCTACAAAAAAAGCAGCAGGATGCTACAGAAATGTGAAACTCACAGCTGGAAAGGTGATAACTCATGAATTACAAATAAAATAAACACAAAATTTTAAAACAAGACATATAAATAATTGAGAGTGGGAGAGGGAGGCAGGAAAATAGAGAATTTTTTTTTTTGGTCTTTCATTTAAAAATATTTTGTTCTCGGTAGGATGGGTGTGAGATCATGTTTCTATCACTTTAAAAAATGCAGTTATATTAATGGTCTGATGGACATAAAAAAGGTTAACAAAAAGACGATAACTTATCAGGGAGTCACTAAAACTAAATAAAATTAATGATAATACAAAGGAAAATGACCAACCATAAAAGGAAGATGAAAGGAAAAAAGAGGAAATTCCAAATCAACTACACATATAAGGTCAATTTGGCAATAAACACAAGCCTATCATCAATTATTGTAAATGTTAATGGACTAAATGCTCCAGTCAAAAGTCGTAGAGTGGCAGGCTGAATAATAAAGCATGAACCTTCAATATTCTGCATACAAAAGACCCACTTCAGAGAGAAGGACACATATAGATTGAGAGTGAAAGGATGGTAAAGAGTATTTCATACAATTGGAAAAGCAAAAACAGGTGTTGCATTACTGATTTCAGACAAAATACTCTTTAAAACAAAGGCCATAAAGAAAGATAAAGAAGGACATTTTATAATGATTGAAGGAGTGATACAATATGAGGATAGCACACTCGTTAATACATATGCACCAAATACAGGAGCACCTAAGTACAAAAAAATAAATACTAACTGATATAAAGGGGGAATCATATTTGTAGATTTCAACAATGTATTAACATAACTGGACAGATCATTGAGACAGAAAAAAAGTAGGCAACAGAAAAATTAAATAATACGATAGAAATACTACACTTGGTGGATATTTTCAGAGCATTGTAACCCCCCAAAATAGGATGTACATTCTTTTCAAGTGCACGTGGGACATTTCCCAGGATTCATGATGTACTTGGGCACAAAAGAAACCTCAGAAATTTTAAGATGATAGAAATTACCTCAAGCATTTTTACTGACCACAATGCCATAAAGCTTGAAATCAACAACAGAGAAACAAAGGAAAACATGGGGATTAAACAATATGTTATTAAAAAACCAATTGGTCAATGAGAAATCAAAGCAGAAATGAAAACGTACCTTGAGAAAAAAGAAAATGAAAGCAAAACACCACAAAATTTATGGGACACAGCAAAAGCAGTGCTGAGAGGGGAGTTTATAGCGATACAGGCGTTCCTCAAAAAAGAAGAACAATGACAAATAAACAATTTAACCGACCAGAAGAATGAACTAGAGAAACAAGACCAAAAAATCCCAAAAGGCAGCGGAAGGAAGGGAATCATAAATATTACGGAGGAAATAAATAAAATTGAGATTAAAAAGAACTTAGGAAAAAAGTTAACCAATCCAAAATCTAGTTTTTCCAAAAAGTAAGTAAAATCGAAAATCCTCTGGCCAAACTAAATAAGAAGAAAAGAGAGAGAGCACAAATTAGCAAAATAAGAAAGGAGAATGGAGAAATTACAACAAAATAATAGAAATACAGAATATCATACGAGAATATTATGAAGAATATTTGGATACAAATTGTATAACCTGGAAGAGATGAACAAGTTTCTGGAAACATACTGTCCACCAAGATTGAATCAAGAAGGAACTGACCACTTGAAGAAACAGAGCACTAGAAATGAAATCAAAATAGCAATATGAAACCTTCCTACAAATAACAGTCCAGGTTTGGATGGATACACAGCAGAATTCTACCAAACAAACACAGAAGAACTCATAACAGGCCTTCTCAAACTCTTCCAGAATATTGAAAAGGAAGGAATACTCCCAAAGACATTCTATGAAGCCACAATCACCCTGATACCACAACCAGGCAAAGACACTGCCAAAAAAAGATTATAGGCCAATATCACTGATGAACACAGACGCCAAAATCCTCACCAAAATAGTAACAAATAGAATCCAACAACACAGAATAAACATTATATATCATGACAAAGTGGGGATCATGCCAGTGACACAGGGGTGGCTCAACTTATGCAAAGTAATCAATGTAATACAGCACATCAACAAGTGAAAGAACCAAAACCACATGATCATCTCAATAGATGCAGGAAAAGCATTTGATAAAAATCAACACCCACGTATAATAAGAACTCTCACCAATGTGGGCATAGAGGGATTTCAGCATCATGAAAGCAATAGATAACAAACCTACAGACACCATAGTACTCAAATATGAGAAAGTCAAATTCTTCCTACTAAAATCTGGGACAGTAAAAGGATGCACACTAACACAACTCCTACTCAAGATAGTCTTGGAAGTCCTAGCCACAGCAATCAAACAAGAGAGAGAAGTAAAAGGGATGTAAATTGGAAAGGAAGAGATAAAAGTGTAACTATATGCAGGTAATATGTTACTGTTTATAGAAAACCCTACAAGATCCACAATGAATTTTCTACAGCTGATCAAAGAATTCAGCAAGGTAGCAGGTTACCAGATTAAGATACAAATATCAGTGGAATTTCTTTATGCTAACAATTCAGATAATACTATAGAGCTAAAGTCAACATGACAGCACTTTATTGGTAGACAAAAATTCATATAGGCCAATGGCACAGCATAGAGAGCCAAGAAATTAACCCAAAACGTTTGGTCAATTAATCTTCGATAAAAGGAGGCAAGAAATTACAATGGAAAAGAGAAAGTCTCTTCAGCAACTGGTGTTTGGAATACTGGAGAGCAGCATGTAATTCAATGCAGCTAGAACATTCCCAATGAAGCTAGAACACCATACACAAAAATAAACTCAGAATGGATCAAAGACTTAAACATAAGTTAAGATAGAATAAACCACCAAGAGGAAAATATAGGCAAAATGTTTTCTGATATGTCTCGAAAATTTCCTCGTGGAAGAAATAAAAGCAAGAATAAACAAATGAGACCTAATGAAACTTACAAGCTTCTGCACAGTAAAGAAACCGGAAGTAAAACAAAAAGACAACCTACGGAATGGGAAAAAATTTGCATATGAAATCGTCAAAGACTTGATCTCCAGAGTATATAAACAGCTCATCCAAAGAATAAGAAAAAATAAACAACCCAATCCAAAATTGGGCAGAAGACCTAATTAAGCAATTCTCCAAGGAAGACATACAAATGATCAAAAGGCACATAAGAAAATGCTCAATATCACTGATTATTAGAGAAATACAAATGAAAACTGCAATGAGGTATCACTTCACACCAGTCAGAATGGCCATCATTCAAAAATCCACAAATGACAAATGCTGGAGAGGCTGTGGAGTAAAGGGAACCGTCCTTCACTGCTGGTGGCAATGCAGTTTGGTGCAGCCACTGTGGAAAACAGGATGGAGATTCCTCAAAAGCCAAGGAATAGACTTATCATATGACCTAGGAATCCCGCTCCTGGGCATAAATCCAGAAGGAACCCTACTTCAGGATGACACCTGCACACCAATGATCATAGCCAGCAGTATGTACAATAGCCAAGACATGGAAACAGACTAAATGCCCATCGACATTTGACTAGATAAAGAAGAGGTGGTATATTTATTCAATGGATTAGTAGTCAGTCTTATAAACTGACAACATAATGCCATATTCAGGAACATGGATGCTCCTGGAGAAAATCAGTCTAAGTGAAGTAAGAGAGAAAGAGAAAGAAAAATACCATATGAGAAGGCTCATGTGTGGAATCTAAAAACCAAACCAAACCAAACAAAAAATGCAGAAGTACAAAACAGAATAAGGCTCGCAGTCAGAGAATACAAAATTTTGGTTGCCAAGTGGGTGGGGTGTGGGAAGAGATAGGCTGGGAGGTCAAAACTGTAGAATAGATAAACAGGATTGTACTGAATAGCACAGGGAAATATATAAATAATCTACGGCAGCTCACAGGGGAAAAAATTGGATAACAAATGTATATATGTTCATTGTAACTAAAAAATTGTGCTGTACATTTGAATTTGAGGAAACCTTGTAAAAGGATTAAAAATAAATAAAGAAATTAAAAAAGAAAGAAAAAACCTAAATATTACAGGTTTAAATATAAATTAGAGAGAAAACCAAATATGCAAAGAGTAGTAAAACCAAAGATTTTGTTTTTGTTTTCTTTTTAATATAAGCATAATCAAAAAAACTCTAGCCAGGTGCATCATGAAGAAAAGAAGGAAGCTCCAAAGAAATAGAGTCAGAAATAAATGTGGAGAAATAACAATTCTTCCCTCAGATATACAAAAAAGAGATCATTATGTCTATACTTACATGCCAATAAACTGGACAACTTAGAAGAAACAAACAAATGTCTAGAAAGAGAAAGAGATAAGGAGAAACAAATAATTTGAACAAACTGTCTACTAGAAGAAAGAAAAAATCTGCATTTAAAAAAATCTTTAAAAGTTAGTGCTGATTTAAAAAGCTCCCTTGGAAAACTGTAAAAAACACAAAGCAGAACTTATACTCTTCAAACTATTCAAACATAGTGAAGATGTTGGAAAATCCCAAATTAATTCTATGAAGATTTTATCACCCTGATAGCAAAGCCAACAAAGTAGAAGCAAAGAGAATTTCAAGCCAAAATCTTTGATTGAAAAAGATGCAAATATTCTAAAAATTATTATTAGCAAACTAAATCCAGCAATACTTAAAATGAATTATATGCTATGATCAAATTAAATTCATTGCAGGGTCATAAGAGTGGTGGAACATACATGAAATCAATCAGTTTGATACACCACATTAACAAAAGTAAAAGGGAAAATGACGTGGTCATCCCAATATATCCATAAAAAGCATTTCAGAAATTTCAACTTTTATTCATTACAGTAGCAGCAACAACAGCAACAAAAATAAAGCAGAAAAACCAACAACAGAAACCTCTTACCAAATTAGGATTCAGGGAATATATCTCAACATAAATAAAGTCTTTAATAACTGACAGACAGAGAACATAATATGCAAAAGTGAATAACTGAAAGCCAAATTAAGGAATAAGGAAAGGATGCCCCCTCTCACCATTTCTATTAAACACAGTACGGGAAGTCCTAGCAACAACAATCAGACAAGAAAATAACTTATTGAAGTTGGATTGAATGAAGTAAAACTGTTATTATTTTAGATGACATGATAATCTATATAGAGAACCCTAAAGATTCTCCACACCAAAACAACTAAAACTAAAAAAGACATTTAGCAAAGCAGCATGATTCATGATTAATATACAAAATCTGTTACATTTCTTTACACTAACAATGAAATATTCCATAATTTTAAAAAATCCATATGATATCAGATCAAAAATGAAAAACTAATGAAAAATCCAATATAATAAAATCAATAGGAGACTGATAAAAAAATTTGAAGATGATGAAAAGAAATGGAAAGAAATCTCAAGGTCTTAGTTTAGAGGAATTAATATTGTTAAAATATACATAATACAAAAGATGTCTACAGATATAAAGTTATTCAGATCGAACTACATGGTATTTTCCACAGAAATTAAATCAGTCCTAAGATTTGTATGGAACTGCAAAAGCACCAGAACTGCAAAAGAACCAATGAGGAAAAAGAACAAAGTTGGAGTCATTACCCATAACCCTCCCAGATCTCAGACTATATTACAAAAACAGTAATCAAATCAGCACAATACTGGAGAACGAACAAACATCTATATCACTGGAACAGAACACAGAGGCAGAAATAAAACATTACACCTATGGTCAACAAAACTATGACAAAGGAAACAAAAATATACAAAGCCTAAAAGACAGTATTCAGAAAGTGATGTTGAGAAAGCTAGACAGCTACATGTTAATCAATGGAATTAGAACACTCCATCACACTATACAGAAATAAACTCAAAATGTTTTAAATATCTGAATCTAATACATGACACAATAAAAATCCTGGAAATTAACATAGGCAAAACAAGCCATAAATTGCAACGAAATTTTCTTATGTCAATCTCCCAAGCTGAAAACAATAAAAGTAAAATAATCAAATAGGTCCTAGTTAAACTTAAAACCTTCTACACAGCAAAATAAACAATATGAAAAGATGAAATTCCAAATGGGAGAAAACATTAGGAAACAATGCTATCAACAAGAGGCTAATTTCTAAAATACACACTTCGTTCATACAACTCCATTTCAAAAATCTACAAACAACTCAGCCAGAAAATTAGCAGAAGACAATTCTCTGAAGAAGACACACAGATGTCAATCAGAAACTTAAAAACATGCTCACATAGCTAATCATTATACAAATGCAAGACAAAAATTAAATCATGTTTTACCTCACACTACTGAGAAGGGCTGTCATAAAAATGTCTACAAATAATAAAGACTGGGGAATTTGTGTAGAAAAAGGGACTCTCCAACGCTGTGGGTGGGAATGAAAATTGATGCAAGCACTTTGGAAACAGTATGGAAGTTCCTTTAAATAATTAAGATAGACCTATCTTATGACCCAGCAATCCCACTCCTGGGCATTTAAAGCATAAAACCTGACAACAAAGTATCCTAGGGTAAAACATATGAAGTACACTCTGACATTGGACTTAAATTGATTCTACATTTGTCTACTCTGACAAGGGAAGCAGAAGCAAAACTAACAAAATATGATTGTATCACTCTAAACAGTTTTACACTGCAGAAGACATGATCATTAAATTGAAAATTCAACCAACACATAGGGAGAATATATTTGTAAGTGATATTTTCCAATCAAGTGTTAATATCCAATTTTATGGCAAACTCTTACCCCATAAAAACAACAAAAAAGACCAAACAATCAAATTTAAAAAAAGTCCATAGGAAATGAATATATAGATTTGAATCAATTATCGGTAGAAAACATACAGTTGGATAAATGACACATGAAAATATGTTCAGAGTTATAAATTATTAGGAAAATCATAAACCAAAAATGAGACAAGTCCTCACAATTGTCAGAACTTCTCATCAAAAAGAAAAGAAATAAATGTTGGTGAGATTGTGGAGAAAAATGAGCAACGTGGACAATGTTGATAGGAATGCAAAGTATTGATTCCATTGCATATATACATCAAATTTTCTTCATCCATTTTTCTGTCAAGGGATATTGGGTTTGTGATCTCCTGTCTGAAGGCTGTAGAGAATAAGCCCATGGTCTGAACTGATAAACAAGCTGTGAGGAATGTCACATATCCAGGCTGGATAAGAAATGGCCTGCTCATTGTATCCAGTATGGATGGCTGTATAGACAATACCGGGTAAGATACTCAGAGGAGGACAACCTAAGACAGGTACAGCCGGCTGGATAAGAGATGGCCTATTTAATGAAGTTCCGTGATGAACTTTAAAATAATCCTTGATCATTTAACATTCTGTGCTTACTGCTGGAGCTTGGGGACATAAATAGCTTAAGATTATTAACATTGTAATCACTTAGATTATATGTGAGGTATTGTGCATGTTATATAAACCCTTTTTCTAAGAATTAATAAAAAGAGAACTTCTCCACTTCTCTCCACACAGCTTTTTATGTGTATATGATATTGTGCCGCTGACAGGGTTAATTTAATTAGTTGGGAGTATTTTAAAGTATGTTGCATTATATACAATGCTTTTTTTGCACCTATTGAAATGATTATGTGAGTTTTAATTCTCATTCTATTACTGTGGCATTTCACCTTTATTGATCTGAATATTTTGAAGTATCCTTAAATCCAGGGATAAATCCCTTTACTCATGTATGTGTATGATATATTAAATGTGTTGTTGAATTCATTTTGCTTGTGTTTTGTTGAGAATTTTGGCACATATGTTTATCAGGGATAATGTTCTATATTTTGCATCTGATGTCCTTTCTAGATTTGTTATGCAAATAAAGCTGGAATCATAAAAAGCATTTTGGAATCTTTCACCCCCTTCAAATTCTTGGAAGATTCTTCTAAGAATTGGTGAAAAATTGTCTTCAAATATATGACAGAATTCACCAGAAAAGTCACCTTGTAAATTTTTTCTGGTTTGGTAGGTTTGGATTATGATTTACTCATATACACTTTTGCTGTATTGAACTTTCTAATTTCTTCTTGATTCATTATTGGAAGACATATGCTTCTGGGAATTTGTCTTTTGTTCTAGGTCATTCAAATCGTTGGGTAGTGTTAATTTCTTATGCTGCAATGCATCTTTACAACATCAGTGGTAATATCTTCACTATAATTTCTAATTTTATTTGAGTTTTTATTTTCTTAGCCAACCTAAACTTTTGCCCACGTTATGTTTAAAAAAAACAGACTTTGTTTTTTTTTATCTTTTCAATTGTTTTTCTTGTTATTTGCCTTACTGTCATTGATTCAATTTTCTACTTTATTCTTTCTCTTTTCTCCTAGATTCTTGACGTGTAAAGTTAAGTAGTGCGAATCTTTGTATTTCTTTAATTATTAAATATTATTTATTTATTTATTTATTTGTTTGTTTGTTTGTTTACATATTTATTCATTTATTTATCATTGAAATATGCCATTTACCATGTGTCAATCTGTGGTGTATTGCATAGTGTCCCCGTACATGCATATATTTCTGTGGCTATAAAACATTACTTCACGTTATTTAACATACTGCCCTGTGTCATACAAAAGAAATTTTGGAAACATCTGTTTTTATATATAGTGGATAACATTTATAAATCTACAGCTCCCAAATATATCCTCTTGCAGCCCCTTTACACAGTAATCATAAAATTGTTTAGTAGATCTGCGAGTGTGTTTCAGTTTTGTAGATGAAATCGTAGAGTTCTCAACCAAATATATTTTTAAGCTTCTTCATATGTAATGTCATGTATTATATTTCTTTCTTTTTCTGGCTTACTTCAATTAGAATGACACTTTTTGGGGACATCCATTTTGCTGCAAATGTCATTGTTTTATCATTTTTTATTGCAGAATATTATTCCATTGTGTAAATATGGCATAACTTCTGTATACTGTCATCTTTTGTTGGACAATTAGGTTGCTTCCATGTTGTGGCTGTTGTATATAGCACTGCTAAGGACATTGAGATGCAGGTGTCTATTTGAAATAGGGTTCCCTTTGATATATACCCAGAAGTGGGATTGCTGGATCGTATGTTAAGTTTATTTTTATCCATTAGAGGAATCCCCATCCTGGTTTCCAAAATCACTGCACCAAACTATATTCCTACCAACAGTGTAGGAATGTTCCCTTTCTCCTCAGCTTCCCCAGCATTTATTGTTTGTGGACTTTTGAATGATGACCATTGTGACTACTGTGAAGTGATACTTCATTATACTTTTGAATTGCCTTTCTCTAATAATGATAGTGAGCAATTTTTTGTTGTTGTTTTTTCATATATCTGTGTGTCATTTGAATGTCTCTATTGGAGAATTTCATGTTTAGGGCTTCTGCCCATTTTCAGATTGGGTTTCTTGTTTTTTTATTATTATTAGGTTGCATGAATCTTTATATTTTGGAAATTAAGACTTTGTCAGTTGCATCACTTCTAAATATTTTCCTTAAGCCTGTAGGTTGTCATTTTGCTTTGTTTATGATTCCCTTTGCTGTGCAAAATCTTATAAGTTTTATTAGGTCCCATTTAATAATTTTGCTCTTACATCCATTACCTAGGTAGTCTATTCTTGGAGATCATTGCTGAGATTTACCTCAGAGTGTTTTCCATATATTTTCTCCTAGGAGATTTACTGTGTCTTGCTTATATTTAAGTCTTCAAGCCATTTTGGGTTTCTTCTTGTGTATGCATTGAAGGAATGTTCTAACTCCATTGCTCTGCATGCTGCTATCCAGTTTTCCCAACACCAGTTGGAGAAGAGATGGTCTTTTCTCTGTCATATTCCTGGCTACTCTGTCAAAAATTAATTGAACATAGGCCTGTAGATTTATTCCTAGGCTCTCTATTCTGCTCCATTGGTCCATATGCCTTTTTCTGTACCAATATCATGTAATTTTGATTATGGTAGCTCTGCTATAGTGTATGGAGACCTGGTGGGTTATTCCTCCATCCTCTTTCTTTTACTTCAATATTGCTTAGGAAACTATGGATTTTTTATGACTGTATGTAAATCTTTGGATCGTGTGTTTCAGTCCTAAAAAGAAATGTTTTTCATAATTTGATAGGAAATCAAATTTTCTTGCCTGATCATTGTGGCTAGGACTTCCAAGACTATATTGAATTGAAATTGTGATAATGGGCCACCTTGTCTTGTCACAGGTTTTTGTGAGAAGGTTTTCAGTTTTCATTGAGTATTTTGCTGGCTATATGTCATAAATAGCTATTATTATGTTGAGATATGGTCCCTCTGTACCCACTGTGATAAGAACATTTTTAACAGTAAGGTGTTAAATGTTATCAAATGTTTTTCTGCATCTACTGAGATTATCATGTGGATTTTTGTCCTCTCTTTTGTTGATATGGTTTATCACAATTGATTGATTGATTTCCATATGTTACACCATCCTTGTGTTCCGGGGATGAACCTAACTTGATAATGGTGTATGATCTTTTTCTAAATGCTGTTGGATTCTGTTTGTTAATAATTTCTTAAGCACATTTACATCTATGTTTATCAATGACATTGGCCTATAGTTTTCTTTTTAGATAGTGTCTTTGGTTTTGTTATCTGGTTGATGTTGGCCTTGTGGTGTGAGTTTGTGTGTACTCATTCCATATCAATATTTTGGTAGTGTTTGAGGAGGACTGTTATGGACTTTTCTTTGTACGTTTGGTCAAATTTCCCAGTGAATCTATTTGGGTCTGGATTTTTGTTTGCAGATTTTTATTTTATTGATAATTCTATTCCATTTCTGGTGATCTGTCTGTTCAAATGGTAAATTTCTTCTTGATGAAATAATGGTGGGCTGAATGTTTCCAGAAACTTCTCCATTTCTTCTAGATTATCCAGTTTGTTTCCATGCAGTTGCTTAAGGTAATCCCTTATGATATTTTGCAAATTTGATATACTCTTTGCAGTTTCCCCAATTTCATTTCTTATGTTATTTTTGTTCTCTCTCTTTTCATGTTGGTGAGTCTGTCCTGAGATTTGTTAGTGTTGTTGAATATTTCAAGAAACTGTTTGATTAATTTTTTCTATTTTTTAATCTTTATTTCAATTCTTTCTCCCTTGACCTTTATTTTCCCGCTTTATGCTGACTTTTGGTTTTGTTTGCTCCTCTCTTCATGATTAGTTTACATAGAACGTTAGATTATTTATTTGAAATTTTTCTTCTACTTTGAAACGGACCTTGACACTATGAACATCCCTCTTAAGCCTACTTTAACTGTATTCCATAGACTTTGTGTAGTGTTGTGTCAAATTTCTCAAGATATTTTTTAATTTCTTCTTTTAATTCATCACCTCCCCCCGTTGTTTTACTACCATGCTTTTAATTTACATGCTGTCATGTTTTCTCCCTGTTTTACTGTAATTGATTTCTTGTTTCATGGTATTATACTCAGAAAAGCTGCTTGAAATAATTTTTATTTTCTTAAATTTATTGAGGCTTCTTCTGTGCCTCAGTACTTAAACTTTCCTAGAAAATGTTCCATGTGTACTGGAAAAGAATGCATATTCTGTTTTGGGGAGAAGTAGTGTTTTGAAAAATCAACCAAATCCAATTATTTTATCATATCTTTTAGTATCTTTGTTCCCTTATTAATTTTCTGTCTGAAAGACCAGTCTAGTGATGATAATGGGGAGTTATATTCTCCTTCTGTTATTGTGTTCCCATCGAGTTGTCCCTTTTTATCTGTTAGTATTTTCTTTATATATTTAGGTGCTTCTATATTCAATGCATATATATTAATTAGTATAATACCCTCATTTTGTATTGCTCCTTTAATCATTATATCATGTCCTTGTTTATCTTTCTCTACGGCTTTTCTTGTAAAGTCTATTTTGTGTGAAGTCAGTACTGCTAGTCCTCTTTCCTTGTCATGTGCACTTGCATGGAGTAAGTTTTTCCATCTTCTGACTTTGAATTGATGTGTGTTCCTCTTTCTAAAGTGGGTCTCTTGTATACTTCATAACGTAGGGTCTTGTTATATTATCCAATCTGACAATATATATCTTTTGATAGAAGCACTAAGTCCATTACCATTTGTAACATTTTTTATAAACTGGTGTTTATTTCCATTTTGAACTTTATTTTCCACTTGATTTGGTATTTCCTTTTTGTACATTTCTTTTTCTTTTTGTGGCTTTATAAGTTTTCTTTTATTAACGGTTTTTTTCTGGCTTTGTGACTTCATTGTAAGATTTTGACTTATGATTACCCTGTTTTGTATGTATATTGACCCATTAATATATATGTTTATATTAACTGAAAGGAATACAAACTCAAACGCATCATACAGAGAACAGAAACAAGAAGAAAATATTCTGTATTGTCCTGTTTCACTCTGTGATCCTCAAAAATTTTGATGTCCTGTTTTACAACATCATGTTTATTCTGTTGTCTATCATCGTAGATATTGCCTTCCTAATTATGATTTTCTCCTTTCTATGGCATCCTGCTTCTTTATTTTTAGAGTAGATGTTTAATTATTTCTCTATCTGTTGAGAAATACTTTTAGTATTTGCTTCTGTGGAGTTTATTTATCTCTCCTTGTATTCTAGAGGATAGCCTTACATGATATATTATCTTAGATAACAGTTTTCTTTCATTCTGGACTTTCAATATGTCTTGCCACTGCCTTCTGCCTTTTGCTTTTGTGTGGGAAACGTGTTTAGAAATATAATGCATATAATTATATATATGTAAAGGATATCTACAAATGAAGTTAACAAATAAGGAGAAAACTTACACATTAAAAAATAAAACCATTGATGAAGGAAATTGAAATTGATCCAAAGAAATGAAAATATATCTTGTTAATGATGTGAAACAATGTGTTTGAAACAACCATACTACCCAAAGGAATCTACATTTAGTGTGATTCAAGACAAAATACCCATGAGATTTTTCCATTAAATAGAAGAAATAAATTCAAAATTTATATGTAACCACAAAAATCTTGAGTGGCCAAAATAATCTTGAAATAGAGTATTAAATATAATAGTGTAAAGTTCTCTGATGTTAAACAGTCCTACAAAGCTTTAGTAATTTGAACAACATTATACTGGTTCAAAAACTGACACCTATTAGTAGAAGAAAATAGAGCGACCAGATATAATCCCTCACACATATGATCAATTAACCCATGAAAACCGAAGCAAGAATATGAAATGAAGAAAAGAGTTTCTCCTCAATGAGTAGTGCAGGAGAGATTGAACATGTGAAAGATAGATTAGAGTATTTCCTCACATTTTATACAATCATTAAGCACAGAATATCTTTATACTTAATTTATTTACTTATATTTCTTGCACCTGTAATTTATAGATCTATGAGTTAGATTTTTTATTTCACTTATCAAATGTATTCCTATTTTATTCTTTTTGGTATAAATTTACACAAAATTGTTTTCCTAATTTCTGTTTCTGATAATGTGTTGTTATTATATAAAAATGCAATGGATATTTTTATATTGATTTTGTATTCTGCAAGTTTGCTAAGTTGGTTCATTATTTCTAACAGTCACTGTAGGAGTGTATGGAGTTTTCTGTCTACATATAATTATGTCATCTGTAAAATCTTACTGCTTGCTTACAAGTTGAATGTCTTTTATATTATTTCTTGACTAGTTCTTCTGGCTAGAATATCTAGTAGTGTAATTTAGGTAGGTCTTGTGAAAATGAGCTACTTTTTCTTATTACTGGACCAGAGGAAAAACTTCCTGTATGTTAACATTAACTTGATGTTAGTCATGGGTTTTTCATATACGGCTTTTATTATGTTTAGTCATATTCCATCTAGAGCAAATTTGTTAAGAAATTTTTTTATAAACAAGTTAAGATCAGATCTGTGAATAATTTTCCTACATATTTTGAGATTGTTATTTTTGAATACTTTGTTATTTAAGGGATGGTATCACATTTATTCATTTCCGTATGTTAAATAAAATTTATGAATCAGGACTAAATCCAACTTAACTACAGTTTAAAATACATATAATATACCATGAATTCAGTAGCTAATATTTACTTAGAATGGAATATACACATACTGAAGGAAAAATTTACATTGTAGCTTGAGTGAACATTTATTTATTTAAAGATTTTATCTATCATTTTGAATTTGGCTTATGTTTAATGGAATTTATGTCTAAATAAATAATACAAATTTTGGTAGAAATTGATTTACTACAGTTTAGTGATACAGAACCTAGCTATTATTAACAATTAGTGTACAAAGCACTTGCCTTAAAATGCTGCATTATACAAAAAATGCCAACTGTTTCAGGACTGAGAAACATATTGCTTCCTAAGATGCATTACCTGGTCTTTTCCACCGCAACCCACATATACTGTTATTTCTTTGTTTTTCATTGTTTGTTTTCCCCTTAATGGAGGCACTGTTTACTGAACCCAGGATCCAGTGTATAAGTGTATTTATCAACATCATTTTGGAACACTTAACAGAAGCCCCAAGAGTATTGATTATAAAGATGACAAGAAAATTTATTCCTTCTAGGGACTGAAAATCCTCTGAGTAAAAGAATGGCAAAAGTAAACTTTTATAAGTATATTATAAGATATTCTCTTTTGTAATTTTAAAGTAGAATACTAAATTATATTTGTTTTACTTATAGCACTGAATTACTATTTAAAACAAAAATTATCCCCTTTGGGATTTCTTAAACTTGATTCATTATTTTAATCTAGTTTTATTTCATAAATATTTACCAATATTTATAAACATAACAAATACACTGATAATTATTCTGCTCATGTTTAAATTATAGAGCTACTTATTGTAAGTTAAACAGATAAATAACTACCTCCATTTCCAAATCAAATTGTTTCACTTTAATTACAAACTATAATGAAATAAGTATACCTTATCTGTACAGGTTTTACACAAATTTCACTTAAATTACATAACTTTAAAATGATTTTATATATTTTGTTCATTATTTATACTCTGTTCACAAATGTGGTATAAATTTGTGTACAAAAGTATGGAGATTGGTTTTATTTCATAGACCTCAAAATTAAATTATTTTAAAAGATTTTGTGGGGATAATATTTGCAGATCACACTATAAAAATAAGCACCCTATATATTTCAGTTTAACTGGATGAATGAGGAGTAAACACAGGCTGAATGTTACACTTGAGTTACCAGGGGACCAGTCATTAGGTGATGTCACATCTACTCAAGTTTAGAACCATCGTGATGGCCTAGCAGTTTATCTGTGCAGGCCTGCCAGAACAGCATTTGTAGCTGCAGTGCTCAAAAACATGCAGATTATAAAAGTAGCAGTGGAAAAAGTTATTTGAGATGGCACCTGTTTCTTCAGAAATTCAAGATGTGTCTTGTAAAGATGGACCAACTGATTCAGGAAACTCCGGTAGATCTCTATTGTGTGATCAAACATTCTCTGGGGACTTGGACTTGAGGTGTATGATGGAAGAAAATGATTTTCAGAATTTGTCTGAAGAATCCTTGATAAAAAGACCATGCTACACACATGGTGTCTGTGAACCAGATGAAGATAATGATTTTCGTTTTCGGATATTTCCAAGAATACTCTGGAAAATGGCTGGGAATGACCAATTTAAATCCATCTGGTGGGATGATAATGGAACTTCCATAGTGATTGATGAAAATGTGTTTAAGAAGGAAGTATTGGAAAGAAAGGACCCTTTCAGAATATTTGAAACTTGAAGTATGAAGTTTACTTAGACAGCTTAACATTTATGGGTTTAGTAAAGTGCGGCAGAATTTTCAAATATCTACTTGTCTAGCTGACTTTCTGGCAGAAGAAAAAGTAGTCTCTGTTTTAAGCAAGGTATTCAGTAATTGTAGTTACGACTTGGTAACGTATATATAAAATTTTATTTTGTACATCAAACTATGGTAATATAAATATAAAGATAGATTTTGAAAATTGTATAAAACTAAAAAGGCTAAAATTCTTAATTTTTTCTAAAAATGAGGACAGTGCCTTATGTATTCAAGATTATGAGAAACATTCCTAGCAACTATGAATCTTACAAGAAATCTAAATAAAGGTATTAAAGCTGCTTTTAAAAAGTCGCTTTCACCGATACTGCAAATGCTAACTTCTTAAATTTCATGACTATACTAATTAAATGTGTATATACCAAATAAGGAATTTCAAAACACAGTCAACAATGTTCATATTTTGATGATATTATCTTTGCATATTAATCATGAAATCTGAGGTTTTATAGGTTAGGCTTATTGTAGTCTTGTATTTTGTTTTAAAATATTACTAAAATCTTTCTCCTATAGTTGTAGCTGCAGTTTTGCCATAATCCAAATCTTAAACGGGGAAGTCCCCAGCTTTTAGTGACAATAAAAAGAAGAGTTGGGATTAGAAATGCCTCTCTGGTATATTCATTGGCTGAAGGTTTCAAAAAGAAGCACTTTAAAGCAGGGGGGAATGTGCAAAATCATAATTCTGATTTTGTGGCTGACACTAGTGGAGAAAGTGCATTTTTACCTTCTGCAAATTTAAACATGCCTCTAATAAGAAAGCCCTCAACTAGCCACATAATTGGTGATACAACTACCCCGATCAGAGGTGATTTTTCTCTTCCATCATCAATGTCAGTTAGAACACCAAAACAAATTGCAGTAGATCAACGTGTTGTTTTAAATCAGTTGACCACTGTCCACGAGCACTCTCAAAGCAGCTACACTGTAGCAAATCTCCGTGTTGTGAACTTCATTACAACTACAACTTCTACTTCTCAGTACAGCAACTTTTCTCCCATACAGAGCAATTATTTTGGAGTAATGGTGGAGCCTTCAAATTTTACAAATAAATATCACAGCATATGTGCCCATGAAGGTCGTTTATCTAAACTTCCACCTGGGAGCAACCCACGGTTTCCAGTGAAAGTGATAGCTGATACATCAGCTACCTCTCTTTCAAGGCCAACTCATCAGTCATCTTCAGTTTATGAACGTCATCCTTATTACAACTGATATACCAGAGGACTTCCAGATTATGAAGGAAAACAAAGATTAATATTGATGTTTGCAAATGTCGACAACTAACTCCAATTTTCTTTTTTAAATAAACATTGATTTGTACCTGTATATTAGTTACTTTTTTTAAAAAAGAGTAAAGAGTTAAACGGGAACAAAATTACCATTTAAAGAAAAAAGAGATATTTAATTGATATGATCATTTGATGGAAAAATATGGGTGAAAATTTATATAATTTCTTGGAAGGAAGGAGAGAAAATGGAAGAATTTGGAAGAATACTAAAACATAGAGTGAGGGAAAAGTACTAAATGGTTTCTGGTTCATCCAGGAAAGTATTAAAAGTGTTAAGTTAGGATATTTTGGAACAGAAGATAAATGCAGGAACCGGCCCAGGGATCATGGTCTCTATTATGTCATCCCTGGAATCATAAAGATCACATGATGTAGTCTCAGATGGCACATTAAGCATGTGGAGGAATTTAAGAATTAATTTTGTCTATGATCTTCTTTGTGCTGTTCTCAAAGCATTCCAATTGGTGCTTTTTTTCCTCCCCTCAATATTCTACACTATATTTTCTTGTCAATACTGAATGTTACTTTTATATTCCAGCCAAAGTCAAGCTTACATCCTCAGGGTGGCATTTAATGCCTTTCCAACTCTAAGCCCACAAACTCAACATAGTATAGTCATTACTTTTTAGATCTGGCATCTGATTACCTTGGCATATATTTATGATTCACTGTATCTGGAGATATATCCAGGCAAATGCTTTTCAACTATGTTAGCTCCATCCTCACAACTTTTGCTCCATCTCATCCTTGGACTTAGGATGACCTCCTTTTACCTAAATACATTTTCCCAGTCTCAGCACAGAAACCACATCCTGCAGATATTTTCTGTCTATCCCCCTTTCCTTGTTTAACTTGAATACAAACACAGCAAGCAAATCACATGCCACAGGATGCATTTTATTATTGAGTGAATGAAAAATACATGATGACTTTAAGCAAAATCTGCTTTCCTGAAACGACAGAACTCTCATGGTTTTCAAACTATTTCGTTATGGTCTTTACTCTTCACCACAGACTAGCTCTTTCATAGCCCAAGGTCTAGTCACTCAAGACAGTAATTGGAGGTAGGTACAGGAGACAAAGTATTATTTTCTTCTTTATTCATGCCTCCGGAGGCCTAAAGCATTCCATTCTCATTTGCTTATTTTTTTCCTGTCTCTTCATCACCCACAAACCCCAAAATAGTTGATTCTCTTCCCCATAACAATAAATATACTGACTTCTAATTAATTTACTTCTTAGGATCAGAGCTTTATCCTGAAGAGACAGTGTCATTACAAACATTTAATGTAGGATTATACACTCCATAAAAATTGTGCCCTTTCTAACCTTCACAAAGGAAGCATCTTAGAGGTAATAGACCCATGGTTGGGGTGGTCGTATTCAGTAACCAAACTGCAATCAATTGTGTGGACTAAAAAGAGGTGAGGTTGGTAGAATTAAAAATTTGTCCAACTGCAAGAATACCAAATTTCTGCAGATATTAGGAAATATAAAATATTCATGGAAGACTTTGACTACTTCCCATTAATTTAAAATAAAAGGTGAAGCATTTTCAGAATGTGAAATGCCCTGAAATGCTGGAAAATTGTAGGCAAAGTCAGGGAGCCTAAGGCTTCTGCTCACAATCATGCAGCCAGTGTCAGTTGGTAAGACTGGAATGGCAACACTGAGTCCTGAAAATGTGTCACCTGTTGTGAAGAAAGCCTTTGATAATCTGGAGAATGGGTTAATGGGTCAGGGTAAGCTCTAGCAACATCCCACCAATATGACCTTTACCAAGAGAAAAAAAGAGCCCACTTGCAGCAGGTGATCTGTGTCTGGACAGCAGTTGATTTCCTAAAACAAAAATATCAAGCTTTTAAATTTGTCAGATCAACTATGATGGTGACTATTTTGTTGCTTACATTAGCAGTCTGGGGTTCAGATGGGCTGGTTCAGCGGCTAGCTTCCAGCTCTATTATCACACACTGGGTCTCACTGTGATCATCATAACAAGGTTCTATACTGATAAGTCAAAATCTACACTTTAAATTCAAAATTAGAAATCCTAAAGAATTATATTGTTTGTTTGTCCATCTGTAGTTTTCTACCTGGCAAAATCTAGATTACTGGCAAAGTAGAAAAGTTAGCTGGTGTTTGAAAACTGTTCTCTGAGCTCTGCCCAATGAATTCTTCCCACTAAATACTACAAATCTCTCTACCACTGTGTGTGTGTGTGAAAATGGTTTGTTAAGCAGTAACTAAGTTTGTCTTAGTTGAGTCAATAGTGAATTATTCCTCTGCATCTGGCAGAATCTCTGTGAATTAAGAGTTTCATTTAGCCACCAGATTTTCTTCCGATCAGGGAGAGGTAGATTATATTTTTCCCAGTATACTACTTGTTACCTTTTCATTGAATCCCAAGCTAATGCTAGGGCAAAGCCACTGAACCCTTGAATTGGACAGAGGCATATACATTCTCCAGTCCCAAGAGTCCAGCACAGAACTGTGTCTCCTTTTTAATATAAGCTTATGTCTAATTTTTTTCTTTTAATTCTCATTGTTAAAACAACTTATTTTGTCTTTGAACATCCCTTGACTAATTTATAGGGACTGAACTGCTGATTTATTCCCTTTAATTTACAAATTGCAATAACCTTCCTTTCCTTGGACTACCTGGAATAGAGTGAGCATATCATCATTTTGAAAACAGTCTTCAGTCCTAAAAATGCAGAAGCTTTACAGTTCTTTGCCCAGCACTTGAGAGAGAATGTTTGTTCTGGATGTCAGGAATTATCCTCACATCCCATAATTCAATCATGAGAAAACACCACATTGTTACCCAAAATCAAGTCTTTGTTAGTATTGCATTCCCATTGTAAAACAGTTAAGAATTGTAGGATTTCTGAGATTTTACCATTCTGAAATTGTTAGCAACCTGTTTCATTTTTACAAATGCTCTCGTGGAAATGAGACTTTCGTTCTGAGACAGTGAACTTTATCACTCACAGGAAAAGCAGCCAGGATTAAAATTTGTATCCATTCCCTAATCTCGGATGAATACACAAAGTGAAATTTTGATGCCTACAGAAGCAGTGGGCTGTTAACATGAAGAAAGTTTAAGGCATGAATAAACACTAATTTTATTTGTATCTTTATGTATAATTTATTAGAATCACTTATTTATTTGTTTCTTTATCTAGGATAAGTATATCATGACTGAAGTTTACTTGCTGCAAAAACAATCATGAGAAATGTCATGGGAAAGAGTGACCATTGACTTTCCATTTTTTCTTCCAATTTTATTGAGATATAATTGGCATAAAACACTGTGTAATTTTAGGTGCACAGGATAGTGATTTGATTTACTAGTATCATGAAATAAATACCATTGCAACTTAAGGGAGAATTCATTATTTCATTTAGATAAAATTGTAAACAAATACAATTTGTCTTTTGGTTTTTTTGAGAAATAATATGGTCTACTCTCTTAACAACATTGATATAGAACATAAAGCAGTATTAATTTTAATTTTCATGTTTCTATGGGGCATCCCTGGGACACGATTATCTTATGGCTGCAGATTTCTGGCTTTTGAGTGCATTAATCAAATTCTCCATTCCCGACCCCTCCCTATGTAACTACAAATCTAATTTTTTTCTATATGTATGTTTGCTTGTTTTTGAAGTGTACTTTTATGTATAACACTGTGTTAGTTTCTGTTACACAACATACTGTTTGCTGTTTTTAATACATTTCAAACTGATCACCAGAATATATCTATTTATGATATGTTGCTATTTAAAAATATTTAATAGTTATTGGCTATTCCCCATAAGTACATTTCCTGTCCCTGACTCATTTAAATTGCAACTGGAAAATTTTCTCTCTTAATATCCTCAACTTTTTCTTTTCCTCACCACATTTCCCTCCTTCTTGTGAACAACCTGTTTCTTTCTATATGTATAAATACTTTTCTGTGTTGTTATGTTAATTTGTTATATATTCTAAATATGAGTAAAATAATTCAGCATTTGTCATTCACTTTCTTAATTATTTCACTTAGCAAATTACCCTCTTGGTCAACCCATTTTTGCAAATGGCAAGAACTTATTCTTTTTAGAGCTGAGTAATAACCCATTGCATTTTTATGTGTGTGTGTGCATATATATATAAAATATATGTGTATATATATATATTCATAAGTCTGTACATAAGATGTGTAGGTATATAAACTATAAACAAACATCTTTATCCATCGTCTATTGATGAGCAATTAATTTGCTTCTATATCCTGTCTATTGTGGATAATGCTGCACTGAATATAGGGTTGAATTTATCTTTTCTAATTAGTGTTTTCATTTTCTTGAAATAAGTATCCCGATATGTATATGTTGGGTTATATTTCATTTTTAATTTTAAGATAAAACTCCATGTTGTTTCTACAGTGGCATCACATATTTACATTCACTCCAGCAGTTGATCAGGGTTGTTTTTCTTACATCCTAACCAACAGTTATGTTTCTTATCTTTTTGATAATACTCATTCTGACAGGAGTGACATAAAATCTCATTGTTTTTTGGACTTGCATTTTTCTTTTTTTTTTACATTTTTTATTGATTCATAATCATTTTACAGTGTTGTGTCAAATTCCAGTGTTCAGCACAATTTTTCAGTCATTCATGGACATATACAAACTCATTGTCACATTTTTTCTCTGTGATTTATCATAACATTTTGTGTATATTTTCCTGTGCTATGCAGTGTAATCTTGTTTATCTAATCTACAATTTTGAAATCCCAGTCTATCCCTTCCCACCCTCTACCACCCCCCGGTTACCACAAGTCTGTATTCTCTGTCCATGAGTCTATTTCTGTCCTGTATTTATGCTTTGTTTTTGTTTGTTTGTTTGTTTTTGTTTTTAGATTCCACATATGAGCGATATCATATAGTATTTTTCTTTCTCTTTCTGGCTTACTTCACTTAGAATGACATTCTCTAGGAGCATCAATGTTGCTGCAAATGGCATTATGTTATCGGTTTTATGGCTCAGTAGTATTCCACTGTATAAATATAACACATCTTCTTTATCCAGTCACCCGTTGATGGACATTTAGGTTGTTTCCATGTTTTGGCTATTTTAAATAGTGCTACTATGAAAATTGGAGTGCAGGTGTCATCCTGAAGTAGATTTCCTTCTGGGTTCAAGCCCAGGAGTGGGATTCCTGGGTCAAATGGTAAGTCTATTCCTAGTCTTTTGAGGAATCTCCACACTGTTTTCCATAGTGGCTGCAGCAAACTGCATTCCCACCAGCAGTGTAGGAGGGTTCCCCTTTCTCCACAGCCTCTCCAGCATTTGTCATTTGTGGATTTTTGAATGACGGCCATTCTGACTGGTGTGAGGTGATACCTCATTGTAGTTTTGATTTGCATTTCTCTGATAATTCGTGATATTCAACATTTTTTCATGTGCTTTTTGGTCATTTGTATGTCTTCCTTGGAGAGTTGCTTGTTTATGTCTTCTGCCCATTTTTGGATTGGGTTGTTTATTTTTTTCTTATTGAGTCGTATGTGCTGCTTATATATTCTGGAGATCAAGCCTTTGTCAGTTTCACTTACAAAAATTTTCTCCCATTCCGTAGGTTTTCTTCTTGTTTTATTTCTGGTTTCCTTTGCTCTGTGGAAGCTTGTAAGTTTCATTAGGTCCCATTTGTTTATTCTTGCTTTTATTTCTTCTAGGAGAAAATTTTTGAAATATATGTCAGATTATGTTTTGCCTATGTTTTCCTCTAGGAGGTTTATTGTATCTTGTCTTATGTTTAAGTCTTTAATCCATTTTGAGTTGATTTTTGTATATGGTGTAAGGGTGTGTTCTAGCTTCATTGTTTTACATGCTGCTGTCCAGTTTTCCCAACACCATTTGCTGAAGAGACTGTCTTTATTCCACTGTATATTCTTGCCTCCTTTGTCGAAGATGAGTTGACCAAAAGTTTGTGGGTTCATATCTGGGCTCTCTATTCTGTTCCATTGGTCTATATGTCTGTTTTGTTACCAATACCATGCTGTCTTGATGACTGTAGCTCTTTAGTATTGTCTGAAGTCTGGGAGAGTTATTCCTCCAGCCTCTTTTTTTCTCTTCAGTAATGCTTTAGCAATTCTAAGTTTTTGATTGTTCCATATCAATTTTATTATTATGATTTGTTCTAGTTCTGTGAAATATGTCCTGGGTAATTGGATAGGGATTGCATTAAATCTGTAGATTGCCTTGGGAAGTGTGACCATTTTAACAATATTGATTCTTCCAATCCAAGAGCGTGGAATATCTTTCCATTTTTTAAAGTCTTCTTTAATTTCCTTCATCAATGGTTTATAGTTTCTGTGTATAATTCTTTCGCCTCCTTGGTTAGATTTATTCCCAGATATTTTATTACTTTGGGTGCTATTTTAAAGGGGATTGTTTACTTTCTTTTTCTGTTGATTTATCGTTAGTGTAAAGAAAGGCAACTGATTTTTGAAAATTAATTTTGTAACCTGCTACCTTGCTGAATTCTTCAATCAGCTCTAGTAGCTTTTTTGTGGACCTTTTAGGGTTTTCTATATATAGTAACATGTCATCAGCATGTAATGACACTTTTACCTCTTCTTTTCCAATTTGGATCCCTTTTATTTCTTTCTCTTGCCTGATTGCTGTGGCTAGGACTTCCAGGACTATATTGAATAAGAGTGGTGATAGTGGGACTTGCATTTTTCTGATGGTAGTGAGGTTCATTGGTTTCATGTTCCTGGTGGTTACCTTTCACGCACTGTATCATCATTTTTTGTAATGGGTTTAATGACCATATCTGTCTGATTTTATTTTCACATTCTGCTGTGTTTCTTTATTCTGTTTGTTCTGTGCCACTATCGTATTCTTTTTAATACTGTAGCTTTGTATTCGTTTAAAACCAAGGACAGTGATACATCCTCTTTTTTCTTTGTTAAAGTTGTTTGTGTTTTTAGTTTGTTTGTATTCTTTCCTTTCTTTTTTTTTAGTGATTTCATCTCTTTTGTGTTTACATGTAAATTTTAGAATTATTTATTGTAAGTGTCTGAAAATGCCCTTGGTATTTTGAAATCACTGAATTTAATTTGTGTATTTTGTTGGCTAATACTGTCATTTAAACAATATTTTATTCCTCATCTATGAACAAAGTATACCCTTTCATCTGTTTGCATTAACTTCAATTTCTGTTATAAATATTTTATAGTTTTCTGAGTACAGGTCTTTAACCTCCTTGGTTGGATACATTTCT
The DNA here is from genome assembly GCF_048564905.1 of Vicugna pacos. Taxonomy (NCBI): domain Eukaryota; kingdom Metazoa; phylum Chordata; class Mammalia; order Artiodactyla; family Camelidae; genus Vicugna; species Vicugna pacos. Next base: position 17,688,830 of record NW_027328741.1, on the reverse strand, counting down.
TGATTTTTTTTTTTGTAATGCTACTGTAAATGTGACAGTTCCCTCACTTTCTCTATGTGTTAGCTTGTTGTTAGTGTGTAGAAATGCAAGATTTCTGTATGTTAATTTTACATTCTGAAATTTTACCAAATGCATTGATAAGCCCTAGTTCTTTTGTGGCACCATTTTTAGGATATCTGTTTGAATTATGTCATCTGAAAACAGATAATTTTACTCCTTTTCTTAATTAGCTATATTTTGTTTCCTTTTATTTTGGATAGCTATGGCTAAAATTTCCAGGTTATACTGAATAAAAGTGGTAAGAGTGAGCATTCTTTTCTTCTTCCTGCTCTTATTTGAGATACTTTCAGCTTTTAATCAGTGAGTGTCATGTTAGCTGAGTTCTTGTCATATATGACTGTAACTATTTTGAGATATGTTTGATCATGCCCACTTTGAGAAGAAATATATTCATAAATAGATGCTGAATTTCTCAAAATATTTTATGACTCTATTGAGGTGACCATATAATTTTTATTCTTCAGGTTGTTTGTGTGATGTATCATACTGATTAATTTGTGGGTATTGAATCACATTTGCATCCCTGGAATAAAATGGACTTAACCATATTGTATAATCCTCTTAATGTATTGTTGGATTTGTTAACAATTTAGTGGTTATTTTTGCATCTATGCTTATCAGTAGTAATTTTTTGAGGTATTTCTTCCAGTTTTAGTAGTAGTGGGATACAGTAATGTGGGGTAGTAAGTCTCCATTCCTCTCGAAACTTTTGGAATATGCTGAGAAGTATAGGTGATAGCTCTTCTCTAAATGTTTGGTAGAAATCACCTGTGAAGCTCTCTAGGCCTGGAATTTTGTTTCTTGGGAGACTTCTTTAAATACGTATTCAATTTCATTTGTGATAATCTATTCATATTATCTTTCACATTCCATTCTGGAGATTAAGTCTTTCTAAGAAATGGTCCATTTCTTCTAGGGTTTCCAATTTATTGGCATATAATTTGTTGTATCATCTTATGATGCATTGTATTTCTTTGATATAAGCTGCAACTTCGCATTTATTTCTGAGCTTAGTAATCTGTAACTCTCTTTTCTGCTCATGTGTCTGGTTAAAGTTTATCAACTGTATTTATCTTTCAAAAGCCATTATTTAGTTTGATTAAATGTTTATATTTTTAATCCTTATTTTATTTAAATATGTTCTGTCTTTCAGCTGTCTTTCCTTCTACTAAGAATTTTTTTATTATTTTTTACATTTTTGGTAGTAAGAATATGTTATGAGAGAAATGTATCTTATTTTTATAAGTGGGATTATTTTGCTATAAGCATCCCTATTAATACTGCTTTTGTTATACCCCATGGATTTTTTTGTCATTATTCTTTCCATATTTTTTTGATTTATACAGCAAACCATTTGTTGTTAATACTGTATGTTTTCTCATCCACAATTTATTATTTTTTACAGGTTTTTTTGTTTAGTAAATTTCTCTTTTCACAGAATCCATGTTTCTTCACAAAACAAGGAGAAAAATAATACAATTTATACATACATCTGAAAGACCCAAATTTTCTAAAATTATTATGAAAAATGTAAAAAGCTGAGGGTATTATCCTCCCTGAGTTTAGAACATACTACAAAGCTGCAGTAATCAATACATCAAAATATGGCACTTAAAGAAACACATAGATCAATGGAACAAAATAAAGATTCCAAAAATAAACCTACACACATATGGTCAATTAGTCTACAAAGAAGGAGGCAAGAGTATACAAGGAAAAAAAGGCAGTCTCTTCAACAAGTAGTTCTGAGAAAACAGGACAGTACATGTAAAAGGAAGATGTAAAAGCACTTCTTTCCTTAGTATAAAAAATGAGATAAAAATGGATTAATTTCCTAAATATAAAGCCTGAAACTATACAATTTCTGACCAAGAACAGAAGCAGAACTGACTTTGAGATAAATCATAGCAATCTTTATTTTTTTCTCTCTCCAAATTAGAAAAAAGGGAAAACTAACAATTACTGTTTTTACTTTACTTAAGAAAATGTAGATGTTATATGTGATACAGGGATTTTATTTCTTGTATAAGTGTGAAGTGCAAAACTTTCTCAGAGCAAAGGAAACCTTCAACAAGACATATGATAACAGACAGAATAGAAGGAAAAATTTCAAGCAATGAGACCAACAAGAAATTAATATCCATAATATATATGTATAGCATATTAGACTCAATATTTAAAAAATAAAGACCCCAACTTAAAACCAGTTGAAGGATCTTCATGGAAACTTTTCAAAAACAGACATGTGGAAGATTTCATGCACTTGAAAAGAACCATAACGTTGCTATATATTATGAAAACATAAATCAAAACCAGAATGAAATATAAACTTATAGCGACCAAAATGGCTATTAACAAAATGTCTACAAATGACAAATATTAATAAGAATTTCAATAAGAGGGAACCCAGGTATACTGTTGGTGGAAAAATAAACTGATGCATCCACTATTATAAAAGTGTGGACAGTGCTCAGAAAACTAGAAATAGAAGCATTATATGTTGCAGCAATTCCAGTTTCTGGTATAAATCTGAAAAAAAGAAAAGATTATCTTAAAGGACATATTACCCCCAATGTTCATAACATCATTATTTACAGTAGCCAAGGGTTGAAGCACGAATCAACTGCCCATCAACAGATGATTGGCTGAAGTAGATGTGAGATATAGATAACATAATAAATACAAAGTCATTGTATATTAAAAAATAAATTTCTGCCACTTGGAACAATGTGACTGGACACAGAGTGTGTTGCACATAGGAAAATAAGTCATACAGAGAAAAACCACTCTACATTGTCACTTAAATGAGGAAAATAAAGATATAAGCGAAATAATCATAAAAAAACAGAAAAAGAATCACATATATATGTGTACTGTACCAAGTAGTGGTTACCTGTGGGGAAAGGGAAGAAGGATGGAGAAGACAGAAATGTGCAAGTTACTAGTAATAAATTAGAGAACCAACTATATTTACAGCACAGAGAATTATTTTAATAATTTAATTGATTTTAAAGAGAGTATAGGGATATATTTTAGTAAAATGTGCATGTAGCTGGGAAAAACATTGAAGAAAAGAACTCTTGAAAATCAAAATATTTTGTAGTACTATGATAAAAAGGGAGGTGATTTGTTCACTTTCTTTAGTGTTCTTTTGTCCTTAGTAGAATTTAAGCTTTTAATTGAAAAAGTATATACTTTTAAAAGTGACAGAATTTTAAACTATTTTTGTCTCTCCCCTTACATCTACAGTCAGTAAAACTTTCACATCTCAACAAAAATAACTACAACACAAAACAATACTCCAGAACGCATGTGAACAGGTGAAGTTCAGTGGAATAAAACACACAAAGGAGGCTGAACTGAGGGAAGAGCAGAGTTGGTGTCTGCAACCAAGGTCCCCTGAAAAGGATATCTGAGTCCACAATTTCAGAGAACCCAGAAGAAACAGGGTCTCAGTGGTTCACACAGTTTCCGCCCCCAACTGCACCAGTACTCATAATCACAGGTAACTAGGAGGGAGCTACAATGGAGTCAGAAATTCCATCCTTCCAACACTCAGGCATTCATGAAACTGTCCCTACTTCCCTTTCACAGTGGTGAAAACAAGCTACCTTGCAACACTGGACATGGCAAAGGCACTTGCCTGATTACAAATACCCACCTGCCTTTACACATTTCTTCAGTGTGTACACTGATTCTCAATGGATATAAGAAAAAAGGAAGGGTTCGCTCTCCCAGTGACAGGAGTGGCATTAAATACCAGAGAAGTCTAAGAAGTGACTATGAAAGCACATCTTTTATCCAGATATTAGCGACTGGAAAGTGCCATTTTGAAATATTATCAGAGGTATCTCAGGTAAGTAAAACCAAATATTGTGCAATAATGCAAGTTACCAGAAAACAAAAGCAAGGACTCCAACTCCCATTGTGTTATTTAGTATCATAAGAGCAATAATATTTCAAGATCATGATCAATCACAGTAACATTATAGAGCACGCACACACACAGATAGACACACACAGACACCAACACAGACACAGACACACACGCAAACGCACCTGCAGACACACACACACAATGTCAACCCTGCAGCAAACAAACTTAAAGTCATGGTATATTGCCATATAACTAATAGAGAATCCAAATAGGTGTCATACAGAAACTCAATACAAAAAACAACACTAAGAAAGCAGTTTAGTGAGCTCAGGAATAAAATAAATGATGATAAGAAATACATTACCAAAGAGGCTGAAACTATAAAATAACCAAATATTATTGGAGGACCAGGAGAACTTAATAAATGAGATGAAGAATGCAACAGAAAGCATTGGAAGTAGAGCGTCTTTGTGGAAGAGAGATTAGCAAACTCACCAATACAAAAGTAGATATGATATGAGAGGGCAGAGATACAAGATATTAAAAAGTGAGGTAATTCAACAGTAGCCATTGGACTTCCACAGAAACTGCACATTAGAGTGGAATCCTTGAGGGAGAAGACAGTTAGAAGGCAGCTGATGGTTTATTTAAAGAAGTAATAGTCGATAAATTCCCAAACCTTTGTAAGGAACTGATATACAATTCTGTGAGCCAACAAAACACCAATAAATTTAAGACTAAGTGACCTCCTTCAAGATACGTCATATGCAAATTAGCATGTCAATGACAGAGTAAAATTTTAAAGGCAGCCAAAAATAGTTATGATAATCTGCAAAGGAACCCCCATTAGGCTCTCAGCAGATTTCTGAGCCAAAAACATACACCAAGGGTAAATAAAATTATATTTTCAAACTTCTGAAATAAGAAATCACTCACCCAATAATACTTACAATGTTATCACTTAGATATAAAGTGAAAGTAAGGACATTAACAGAAAAATGAAACCTGAATGAGATGAAAAAACAAAACCGAGACACCTTGTAAGAGGTGTAGAAAAGAAGTCTTCTAAGAAATATAAAATTGCAAACATAAGCAAAACATTGAACAAAATGCTTAGGAGAGACCACGAGAAAGATGCAACAGTTTTTTTGTGTATGTTCTTATATGCTACTATGCTTTATGGATTAAAGAGAGAAAAATAGGAAATCAGGGGCAATAAATATTGATACTTCAAACTGGTATCGTGTTCACAAGAGTAATAGAAATAATTTGAAACAGTAATCATAAAAAGTAAAGAGTAAAATAAAACAATATTTAAGAAAGATGCTATCAGCAGAAAAAGGACTAAATTATACATATGTTTTATTTTTTATTGAAGTGCAGTAGATGTGCAATATTGTACAGTTTCAGATGTACATCATAGTGATTCCAACTACTTTGTAGATTATGTTGCATTATGAATTATTACAATAATTGTAACATACAATTATTTTAAGCTATTGTGTATAATTCCATAATCTATACAGATAATCCTTGTTGCTTCTTTACATAATGTATACTACTTTGTATCTGTTAATGTCTTACCATTAAATTCTCTTTCCCTTCCACTTTGGTAAACATAAATTTTTTCCCAAATCTTTGAGTCTGCTTAAGTCTTGTCTATCTAATCTCTTTACCTCTCCATCATGTCTCTATCTATCTATCTATCTATCTATCTATCTATCTATCTATCTATCTATTTATTGATCTATCTATTGATATATCATGTATGTATATATCTACCCTTCTATTTATTTATCTGTCATCAATCAAAATATAGCTATACATAGATGTACACAGATATTTTTTATTCTTTATATTCCACATATAAATTATACTATATACTTTGTCTTTGTCTAAGTTCCTTCACTAAGCACAATATTTTCTTAGTCTTTCATGATGCTGAAATAGCAATGTGTTATACTTTTTCATGGTTGAGTAATATTCCATTTTTTATTTATAGAAACATCATATCTTCTGAAGTCCATAGTCTACTGTGGACTCTTGGATTGCTCCCATATCTTGCATATTATAAACAGTGGTTTTGTGATTATTTGCTCTTCTCAATTTAGGGTGTTTTCCCCAGATTTTTCCTAGGAGAGGTATTACTGTGTTATAAGGTAGTTAACTTTTTAGTTTTTAAACAAATCTGAATACTCTTTTCCTTAGAAATTGTACCAATTTACATCCCTACCAAGAGTATACAAGAGAATTCTTACCTCCACATCATCTCCACTCTTACTATTTGTAGGCTAATTGATAATAGCCATTTGACCATTGTGAAGTGATACATCATTGTGGTTTTGATTTGCAATTACCTAATAATTAGTAATGTTGAGAAATTTTATCACTTTCCTGTTACTCATCTGAATATTTTCTTTGGAAAAATATTAACTCAGGTACTCTGCTGTTGTTTTTGATTGGGTTTTTTGTTTTTCACATTGAGTTGTGTAACCTATATCCATGTTAAATGTATTAACCTACATCTATTAACCCCTGGTCACTTGCATTGTTTGCAAATATGTCCTCCAATTACACAGGCAGTGTTTTCATTTCATTGGTAGTGTCCTTAGCTGTGCAGAAATTTTCAAGTTTGTTTAGGTCCCACTTGCTTATTTTTGCTTTTATTTCTTTTGCTTTAGGAGACTGATATAAGAAAATATTCCTATGATGTATATCCAATATTGTATCATCTATATTCCCTTCTAGCAGTTTTATAGTATCAGGTCTTACATTTATGTCCTTAATACACTTGGAGTTTTTTCTTTTTTTGTATATGATGTCAAGGAATGCTCTCATTTCACTGTTTTACATGTAGATGTTCAGCTTCCCCAACACCATCGATTGACGAGACTGTCTTTCCCCTAATGTGAACTCTTGCCTCTTTTATTATAGATTCATTGCTCATAGGGGTGTGGAAGTTTTTCTAGGCTCTCTATCTGTTTTTTTTATTATATCTCTGTGACAATGCCATACTCTTTTTATTACTGTAGGTTTGTAGTATAGTAAGTTATCCAGGAGGGTTATACCTCCAGATTTGTTGTTTTTTCTCAAGGCCATTTTGGTAATTTTTAATGGTTTCATGTAAAACTTAGAGTTATTTATTTTCTGGTTCTGTGGAAAATATTTCAGCTTCATAAAAGGAATTTCACTAAATCCTTAGGTTTCTTTGTGCAGTGTGGCCATGTTAACAATATGAAATCCTTCAATCCAAGACCACAAGACATCTTTCCATTTCTTTGAATCATTTTTAATTTCTTTGTCAATTTTTTTTTATTTTCAGTGTGTAGATATTTCACATATGTGGTTACATTTGTTCCTAGATATTTGGGGGAATGGGGTTTTAAATATTATTGCTTTCAATGTCCATTATACGATATCTCATGATTAATGTGTACAAATGCAAGAGACATCTTTACATTGAACTTGTACCCTGCTCCTTTGATGAAATTATTTATTGTTCATAATAGTCAGTGTGGAGCCCTTAGGACTCTCTGTGTAGATTTTTATTCCTTCATTACTAGTGACAATTTTGCCTCTTTCTTTCCATTTGTGTTTCTTTTACATCATTTTCTTTTCCTTTTCCTTTCTTCTAATACTATTGAACAGAAGTGGTGAGATTAGGAATCCTTGACTTGTTCCCGATTTTACCCAAAAGACTTTCAGCCTTTCCCTTGAGTATTATAAATTGTTATAAATGGCCTTTAGTATGTTGAGAGATGTTCCCATTTTACTCACTTTCATGAGAGTTCTGATGATGAAAGTATATTGAATTTTGTCAAATGCTTTTTCTTTGTGTATAGACATGGTCTTTGAATTTTGTCCTTCCTTTATTAGATATGTGTCAAGCTGCTTGACTTCTGTATTTTGAACCATCCTTGTAACTCTGGAAGGAATCCAACTGATCATCGTGTATAATCCTTTCTATGTATTGCTGGATTAATTTGTTGAAGTTCTTCGAGAATTTTTGAATCTATATTCAACAAGGATATTGGATTTTCATTTACATTTCTTTTTTTTTGGTAGTGTCTTTGACTGGTTTTGTTATAATGGTAATGGTGGCCTCATGGAATAATTTTGAGAATTTTCCTTCCTCCTTCATTTTTTAAAATAGTTGGGGGTAAAGAGGTTTCAATATAGGAATCTAGTCATTTTGTTCAAGGGGTGTTTTTAAAATTGTACATTTTATTTAACTTATACTGATTGCACTATTCAAGTTCTCAGTTTTATCTTTATTCAGTCTTGGCAGGATGTACATTTTTAGAAATTTGTCCATTTCTTTCAGGTCGTCCAGTTGGTTGTCATGTAACAGCTCAGAGTGCTTTCATAATCTTTTATTGTATTTCTGTAATATCAGATATTATTTCTACTGTTTCATTTCATATTTCGTTTGGGTCCAGTCTCTGTATTTCTTTATAAGCCTGGCTAAATGCTTTCCTGTTTGTTACTATTTTAAGAAAAATGAAAGCTTTTGATTTTATGATTTGCAATTTAATTTTCAAATTTATTTTACTTATTTTCAACCTAATCATTAAAGATTTCTCATTCTACTGCCATGGGTTTTGTTTGTTCTTATTTCTTGTTATTTTGGGTGGTATGCTTGGTCCTTTGTGTTAGGTTTTTCTTGTTCCTTGTAGAAGGCGTTAATTGTTCTAAACTTACCTTGTAGATTTGTCTTTCATGCATCCCATACATTTTATGAAGCTTTGTTTACATTGTAATTTGTCTCCAGGTATGATTTTATTACCTCTTTGATTTCATCATTGACCTTGTTTTACTGTATTTTTTTAAAAGATGTGGTTTGACCTCATGTTCGTGCTTTTCCTATTCTTCTTTCAGGAGTTGATGCATAGTTTCATACTTTTGTGTATGGAAAATACTTGCTAAAATCTATATTTGCTTAAAGTTCCTGAGGCTTATTTCATGACATAATATGTGGTTAATTCCTTAGTTAACATCCTGTGCACACTTGAATAGTTTATGTGTTCTGCTTTTCTAATGCAGTGTCCAATATTTCACTTAGGTTCAAATGATCTAACATGCTATTAAGACCTCTGTTTCCTTACAGATATTCTTTCTGGATGATCTGATCATCACAATAGTGTGGTGTTATACTCACCTACTATTATTGTTTCATAATAAATTAATTCTTTCATGTCTACTAAAATTTCTTTTTATATTTAGGATCTATGATGTTGCACCATATATAATTTAATGAGTGTAATTCCCACTTTTATTTTATCGATCTCTTTTCCTTTATATAATCTCATATTTCTTTCATTTTGGCCCTTATTTTCAAACGTATTTTGTATGAGTTGAGCTTTGCAATCTGCACTTTCTTATCATTTCCGTGGAATAACTTTTCCATTTATTTCCAGACTATGTTTTCTTTCACCATAAACTGAGCCTTTTTTGGGGGGAAGCAAAGAGAGTGGAGAATAATGATGCTCATAGCTCAACCTTTCCCATGAATGCATAAAGTCTCACATCCACAGAGACACTCAGCTAACCAGAGAACCTGCAGAACTGTGACAGAACCTTGTCCTCTACAATAGAAAAAGATACGAGAAATCTGGTAGTAGAAAGGGAAGAAGATGAAGAAAAGGCAAAACAGAGTGGGGCAGGTACCAAGGGGAAGGAGCAGCAAAGAAGGACTGGTGCTCATTCACTGTGTCTACCCTCTCCAACTAAGAGTCTGGCAGGAGGGAGGGAGAGCCTCCAAGGCTTGGACCTGTACAAAGTATAAGTTGACTGACAGAACTAAGTTAAACAGGTACAGAGGATCCCTGTGAGACACAGCAAATGATGCAGCCTGGAAGGTGGGGGAGGGCCATGCTGCCCGAGCTGGGTGGTAAATGGGGATGGCTGCACATTGTCAGCCTGGGGGAATTGAGTGGTCTTTGTACGATGGCTGTCGGTGCACAGGGCAGAACAACCTGGGCCCTACATAAAACAACAGGGCAGATGTGCCCTGTGGGGGGAAGTGTGCATTCCCCATCTCTGAAAATCCACAAAAGTTTCTAGGTGAAGAGAGCTGGGGCTCAGACACAGACACCATACCCTCTGGTGCTTTGCATCCAGGTGGCAGTGTGGGCAAAAACTGCATCTACACCTAAGGACTTAGCAGCCTCAAGGGCCAGACGGAGACTTGTCTATAGCCTGAGGCAGATAGGATCCTACTGTAATGATTCCTCAGGGAACTTGTCCGTGAAGACAAACATGGAGCTAGATTTTGGCCCAGTCCAGGGACAGGGCTGTTCCTCAGTATTCCCTGACACCACTGCTGGTGTGCAAACCCGAGGCAGAGTGTAAAGTGGCACAGAGCAGCAGAGTGATAGGCACACTGAGGGGGCATATGGCCCCCCACATTTTGGGCTGGAATGCAGCCACTGACCATGGTGCTGGGAAAAGGCATGATGCCCAATCCTGCCTGGTCAGTCTGCAACATCAGACTGCAGCATCGGGCAGGGCAGTGACAAGCCAGCCCAGAGTAAAGAGAGCTGCACCTGACCCAGTGTTGGATGTAGGAACGATCTGCTTGCTGACATGCCCTGGGAGTAGCATAGATGATGGCTCCAATGGAGGGCTTCTGGAAACAGTAAGCTGAGCTTCCAAAACAGGAAGAATACAGAAAGAGTTCACATTAAAAGTACACAGTTTCCAGGAGGACACTGACCACCCCCATGTTTTAATCTGTTTTTACCAGTTCCATTTTCTATTATCCCCCTAATTTCTACTTCTTATGCAATTATATAAACCCTAATTTTAATCCCTTTGAAATTTTTAAAAATATTTTTATTATTATTATTTTTCAAAACTCTGCTTCAATTTGCTTTTCTATTATTCATTATACAATGTCTTCAAACTTTTTTTATCCCTTCTTTAAAATTCTTCACCTCTCACTCCCTTTTCTCTTTTCTATGTTGTATTACTACTTAAGCATTAGGTAGATAAACTCCTTTAGGACCACAGTAGATAACTGATACTCCAAAAACCACAGTGCCTGAGAGGTAGGAGAAAGAGGAAGGAACAGAGAAACCATTCCCAATTAAATCACAGGAGAAATCCCCTGAAAGAATGATCAGTGAAATAGACAGTGATATCCTACTAGATCAAGATTTCAAAAAAGGAGTGATCAAAGTACTGATGGAAATAAAAGAGATAGTGTTTAGAGATATAAAATATGTCAAAAATGAAATGGAAGCTTTAAAGAAGAGCCGAATAGTATAGATAAACACGTGCACTGAGATGAATAATGATCTAAAGGCATCACAAAGCTGACTAGATAACAAATATGAACGAATTACTAACTTAGAAGACAGGACAATGGAAAACACCCAATCAGAAGAGCTACAAGAGAAACAATGAGAAACAAATGAAAAAAGCATAAGGGACCTATGGGATAATAGAAAGCATGCCAATCTTGGCGTGATAGAAGTCAGTCCCAGAAAGGGAGGAAAGATCAAAGGGGATTGCAAAGTTGTTTGAAGATATCATGACTGACAACTTCCCAAACTTAAAGAAGGAATCAGATATCCAAGTACAGTAAGCTCAGAGTGTCCCAAACAAGAAGAATGCAAATATAACTACCAAAATTATATAATTAAGATGGTCAGAGTCAAGGATAAAATAATCATCCTAAAGGCAACAAGAGCATAGCAAAGAGTGAGTTACAAGGGAATCCCTGTAAGGCTCACAGCTGATTTCACTACACAAATACTACAGGTCAGAAGGAAGTGGCAAGATATATTCAATGTCCTGAATGAAACAAATGATATGCCATAGGATATTATGACCAGCATGGCTATCCTTTATGTTAGAAGGAGACATAAGAATTTCACAGACTAGAAAAAGCTTCAAGAGTTTAGCAACACTAGACTCATGCTTAAAGAAATATTGAAAGGTTTTGTCTAAAAAGAATAGAAGCAGGATGCTACAGAAATATGAAACTCACAGCTGGAAAGGTGATAACTCATGAACTTCAAATTAAAAAATCACTTAATTTTAAAAGAAGACATACAAATCGTTGAGAGTGGGAGAGTAAGGCAGGAAAATAGAGAATTCTTTTTTGGTCTTTCATTTTAAAATTTTTTGTTCTTGGTAGGATGGGTTTGAGAGATTGTTACTATGGTTTTAATAAAAGCAGTTATAATAATGGTCTAAAAGACATAAAAAAGGGTAACAAGAAGACAAAAAGTTATCAGAGAGTCACTAAAACTAAATAAAATAAATGAGGTGAAAATGGCAGTAAACTCACATCTATCATCGATTAATGTAAATGCTAATTGACTAAATGCTCCAGTCGAAAGTCATAGAGTGGCATGCTGGATAAGAAAGCAAGAACCTTCAATATGCTGCATAAAAGAGACCCACTTCAGAGAAAAGGACACATGTAAATTGAGAGTGAAAGGATAGAAAAAGGTTTTCCATACAATTGGAAAAGCCAAAAAAGCAGGTGTTGCAGTACTGATTGCAGACAAAATAGTTTTTTAAACAAAGGCCATAAAGTAAGATAAACAAGGACATTTTATGATGATTGAAGCAGTGATACAATATGAGGATAGCACACACGTTACTACATACGCACCAAATACAGGAGCACTTAAGTACATAAAATAATTACTAACAGATATAAAGGGGGATTTATATTTGGAGACTTCAACACTGCATTAACATCACTGGACAGATCATCAATACAGAAAATAAATTAGGCAAAAAAGAAGTTAAATAACACAACACAAATATTACACTTGGTGGATATTTTCAGAGCATTGCAACCCCCAAAATAGGATATACATTCTTTTGAAGTGCACGTGGAATATTTTCCAGGATTCATGATGTACTTGGGCACAAAAGAAACCTTAGCAATTTTTAGAATTTTTCAATTACCTCAAGCAACTTTACTGAACACAATGCCATTAAGCTAGAAATGAACAACAGAGAAACAAAGGAGAACAAAAGGAAAACATGGAGATTAAACAATATGTTATTAAAAAACCAATGGTTCAATGAAGAAATCAAAGCTGAAATGAAAAAGTACCTTGAGACAAAATAAAATGAAAGCAAAACCACACAAAATTTCTGGGACACAGCAGAAGCAGTGCTGAGAGGGTAGTTTATAGTGATACAGGCCTTCCTCAAAAAAGAAGAACAATCACAAATAAACAATTTAACCCACCAGCAGAATGCACTAGAAAAAGAAGAACAAAAAACCACAAAAGGCAGCAAAATAAAGGAAATCATAAATATTGGGGAGGAAATAAATAAAACAGATATTAAAAACACCATAGGGAATAATTCAACAAAACCAAATGCTGGTTTCTCTAAGAAGTATGTAAAATCAACAAACCTCTGTCCAAACTCAAATAAAAGAAAAGACAGAGAGCACTAAGGGCAAAATAAGGAAGGAGAATGGAGAAATTAAGACTAATTAAAAAGAAATACAGAATATCATACAAAAATATTATTAAAAGTATATGGAAATAAACTGGAAAACCTAGAGGAGATGGATAAGTTTCTGGAAACATACTGTCCACCAGAATCAAGAAAAACTGACCCCTCGAACAAGCAGAGCACTAAAATGAAATCAAAATAGCAATATAAAATTTCCTTACAAAAAGCAGTCTAGGACCGGACAGATTCACGGAGGAATTCTACAAAAGATACAAAGAAGAACTCATACCAGTCTTTCTCAAACTCTTCCAGAAGATTGAAAAGGAAGGAATACTCCCAAAGTCAAAGATGAAGCCACAATCACCCTGATACCACAACCAGGCAAAGACACTACCAAAAATAGAATTATAGGCCAATATCACTTATGAACACAGATGCCAAAATCCTCACCAAAATAGTAGCAAATAGAATCCAACAACACAGATAAAAGATTATACATCATGACCAATTGGTGATCATGCCAGGGACACAGGTGTGGTTCAACATAAGCAAATCAATCAGTGTAATACAGCACATCAATAAGAGAAAGGATCAAAACCACATGATCATCTCAATAGATGCAGGAAAAGCATTTGTTAAAATTCAACATCAACGTATGATAAAATTTCTCACCAAAGTGGACATAGAGGGAATATATATCAGCATCATGAAAACTATAGAAAACAAACCTACAGCCAACATAGTACTCAATGGTGAGAAAGTCAAAATTTTCCAACTAAAATCTGGGACAAGACAAGGATTCACACAATCACCACTCCAGCTCAATATAATCTTGGAAGTCCTAGCCACGGCAATCAAAGAAGAGAGAGAATTAAAACGGATGTAAATTGGAAAGGAAGAGGTAAAAGTCTCACTATATACAGATAATATGTTATTATATATAGAAAACTCTGCGAGATCCAGACAAAAACTTCTAGAGCTGATCGAAAAATTCAGCAAAGTAGCAGGTTACAAGATTAAGGTTGAAAAATCAGTGGCATATATTTACACTAACGATTCAGATAATAGTATAGAGCTACAGTCAACATGACATCACTGTGTTGGTAGGAAAACAGACATGTAAGCCAAAGGAACAGAATAGAGAGTGCAGAAATGAACCGAGAAACTTTTGGTCAATTAATCTTTGACAAAGTAGGCAAGAAAATACAATGGAATTGGGACAGTCTCTTCAGCAAATGGTGTTGGGAAAACTGGACAACAGCATGGAAATTAATGAAGCAAGAACACTCCCTATGAAGCTAGAACACCATAGACAAAAATACTCAGAATGGATCAAAGATTTAAACATAAGCCAAGATAAAATCAACCTCCTTGAGGAAAATAAAGGCAAAACGTTATCTGACATACGTATTGAAAATCTTCTTGTAGAAGAAATGCAAACCAGAATAAACAAATGAGACATAATGAAACTTACAAGCTTCTGCACAGTACAGAAACCGGAAGTGAAACAGAAAGACAACCTACGGAATGGGAAAAATATTTGCATATGAAACCGATAAAGGCTTGATCTTCAGAGTATATAAGCAGCTCATCCTACTGAATAAGAAAAAATAAACAACACAATCCAAAATTGGGCAGAAAATCTAAACAAGCGTTTCTCCAAGGAAGAGATACAAATGATCAAAAGACACATCAGAAAATGTTTAATATCACTGATTATCAGAGAAATGTAAATCAAAACTACAGTGAGGTATCACCTCACAGGAGTCAGAATGGCCATCATTCAAAAATCCACAAATGACAAATGCTGAAGAGGTTGTGGAGAAAAGGGAACTGTCCTTCACTTCTGGTGGCAATGCAGTTTGGTTCAGCCACTGTGGAAAACAGGTTGGAGATTATTCAAAAGCCTAGGAATAGACTTAACTTTTGACTCAGGTGTCCCACTTCTGGACATAAATCCAGAAGGAACCCTATTTCAGGATGACAGTTGAACCACAATGCTCACAGCCAGCAATATTTACATTAGCCAAGACATGGAAACAGCCTAAATGTCCATGAACAGTTGACTAGATAAAGAAGAGGTGGTATATTTATACAATGGAATACTATTCAGCGATATAAAATGTCAACATAATGCCATTTTCAGGAACATGGATGCTCCTGGAGAAAATCAGTCTAAGTGAAGTAAGCGAGAAAGAGAAAGAAAAATACCATATGAGATGGCTCATCATTGAAATCTAAAAATAAAATAAAACAAAACAAAAAAAAACCAAATTCAAAACAGAAATAGACTCGCAGATATAGAATACAATGTTTTGGTTGTCAAGGGGTGGAGGGCGGGAGAGATACGCTGGGAGGCCAAAATTGTAGAATAGATAAACAGGATTGTACTGTATAGCACAGGGAAATATATAAAAGATCTTACAGCAGCTCAAAGAAGGAAAAATGGGACAACAAATGTATATATATTCATTGTAACTGAAAAATTGTGCTCTGCGTTGGAATTGGAGACAACTTTGTAAAATGACTCTAAACCAATAAAAAAAGTAAAAAAAAGAAGAAAAAATGATCCTAAATATTACAGGTGCAAATATAAATTACAGAGGAAAAAATATGCAAAAGTGTAATAAAACCAAAGATTTTGTTTTATATTTTCTTTTTAAGATAAGCAAAATCAAAAAACTTCTAGCCAGGTGCATCATGAATAAAAGAGAGATGCACAAAAGAAATAAAGTCACAAATAAAAGTGGAGAAATAACCAATGTTGCCTCAGTTATAGAAAAAAGTGTTCATTTTGTCAACACTTATATGCCAATAAACTGGACAAATTAGAAGAAATAAACAAATGTCTAGAAAGAGACAGGTATAAGGAGAAACAAATAATTTGAACAAACTGATTACTAGAAGAAAGATAGAATCTGCATTTAAAAAAATCTTTAAAAATTAGGGCAGATTTAAACAGCTCCCATGGAGAACTGTGCAAAAATAAAAAGCAGGACTTATACTCTTCAAACTATTCAAAAATATTGAAGATGTGGGAAACACCCAAATTAATTCTATGAAGATTTCATTACCCTGATAGCAAAGCCAACAAAAAAAGTACGGTCAAAGAGATATTCAAGCCAATATACTTGATTGATTTTGATGCAAATATTCAACAAAATATTATTAGCAAACTAAATCCAGCAATACCAAAAATGAATCATACAGCATAATCAACTTGGTTTCATTGTAGGGCCACAAGAGAGGTTCAATATACACAAATCAATAAGTTTGATACATCACATAAACAAAAGAAAAAGAGAAAATGGCTTGGCTATCCCAATAAATCCATCAAAAGCATTTCACAAAATTCAAAATTTATTCATTAGAACAGCAACAACGGCAACAACAGTAACAAAGACAAAATCAACAACAAAAATAGAAACCTCTTACCAAAGTAGGATTCAGGAAATATATCTAAACAAAACTAAAGTCATTTATTACAGGACCACAGACAAAATAATATGCAATAGTGAAAAACTAAAAGCCAAATTAAGGAATACGACCTGAATGCTCACTCTCACCATTTCCATTAAACACAGTATGGGAAGTACTAACAACAGCAATCGGAATAGAAAAAAACTTATTCAAGTTGGATTGAATGAAGTAAAACTGTTATTATTTTAGATGACCTAATAATCTATATAGAGAACCCTAAAGATTCTCCACACCAGAACAACTAAAACTAATAAAGACATTTAACAAAGTTGCATGATTCATGATTAATATACAAAAACTGTCACATTTCTTTACACTAACAATTAAATATTCCATTATTTTAAAAAATCCATATGAAATCAGATCAAAAAATGATAAACCTATGAAAAAACCAAGATAATGATATTGAAAGGACACTGATAAAGAAATTTGAAGATGATGCAAAGAAATGGAAAGAAATCTCAAGGTCTTAGTTTAGAGGAATTAATATTGTTAAAATCTACATACTACAAATATGTCTACAGATATAAAGTGATTCAGATCAAACTACATGATATTTTCCCCAGAAATTAAAACAATCCTCAGATTTGTATGGAACTGCAAAAGTACCAGAACTGCAAAAGGAACAATGAGGAAAAAGGACAAAGCTGGAGACATAAAGCATAACCATCCCAGATCTCAGAATATATTACAAAAATACAGTTATCAAAACAGCACAATACTGGAAAACAAACAAACATCTTTATCACTGGAACAGAACACAGAGGCAGAAATAAAACATCACACATATGGTCAACTAAACTATGACAAATGTAACAAACTCTACAATGCCAAAAATACAGTCATCAGCAAGTGATGTTGAGAAAGTTAGACATCTACATATAAATCAATGAAATAAGAACACTCACCACACTGTGCAAAAATAAACTCAAAATGTTTTAAATATCTGAATCTAATACATGACACAATAAAACACATGGAAACTAACATAGGCAAAACAATAGATAAATTTTAGTAAAATTTTCCTATATCATTCTCCCAATCTGAAAACAATAAAAGCAAAATAATCAAATATGTCCTAATTAAACTTAAAACTTCTACAGAGCATAATAAACAGAGTCAAAAGATGAGCTTCCAAATGGGAGAAAACATTAGGAAACAATGCAATCAACACGAGGCTAATTTCTAAAATTCACACATCGTTCATACAACTCCATTACAAAAATCTACAAACAACTCAGCCAGAAAATGAGCAGAAGACTATTCTCTAAAAAAGGCACACAGATGACAAACAGGAACATAAAAACTTGCTCACATTGCTAATCATTATACAAAGGCAAGACAAAAATAACATAATTTTTACCTCACACTATTGAGAAGGGTTGTCATCAAAATGTCTACAAATAATAAAGACTGTGGAGGTTGTAGAGAGAAAGGGACACTCCAACGCTCTTGGTGGTAATGAAAATTGGTGCAACCACTTTGGAAACAGTATGGATTTTCCTTCAAATAATAAAAATAGACCTATCATATGACCCAGCAATCCCACTCTTGGGCATATAAATCATAAAACCTGAAGACAAAGAATCCTAGGGTAAATCATAAGAAGTACACTTGACTTAATATGATTCTTCATATGTCTCCCCTGGCAAGGGAAGCAGAAGCAAAACTAACAAAATATGATTGTATCAGTCTACACAGATTTACACTGCAGAAGAAATGACCAATAAAATGAAAACTCAACCAACACAATGGGAGAATATATTTGCAAGTGATATTTTCCAATCAAGTGTTAATATCCAAAATACAGGGCAAACTCACACAACAACAACAAAAAAGACCAAACAATCCATTCAAAAAAAAAGTCCATTGGAACTGAATAGATCAATCTGAATCAATTATCTGTAGAAAACATAGAGTTGGCTAAATGACACATGAAAATATTTTCAGTTATAAATTTTTAAGAAAGTTATAAACCAAAAATGAGACAAGACCTCACACTTGTCAGAAGGCTCTCATCAAAAAGAAAAGAAATAGATGTTGGTGAGATTATGGAGAAATATTACACCGTGGACACTGTTGATAGGAATGCAAACTATTGATTCCACTGCATATATACATCAAATTTTCTTCATCCATTTTTCTGTCAAGGGATGTTGGGTTTGTAGGCCCCTGTCTGAAGGCCCTAGAGAATAAGCCCATGGGCTGAACTGATAAACAAGCTGTGAGGAATGTCACATATCCAGGCTGGATAAGAAATGGCCTGCTCAATGTATCCAGTATGGATGGCTGGATAGCCTATGCTGGATAAGATCCTCAGAGGAGGACAACGAAAGACAGGCACAGCCAGCTGGATAAGAGATGTCCTACTTAATGAAGTTCCGTGATGAACTTTAAAACAATCCTTTATCATTTAACTTTCTGTGCTTATGCGGGAGCATGGGGACAAAAACAGCTTAAGATTATTAACATTGTTATAACTTAGATGATATGTGAGGCATTGTGCAAGTCCTATATAAACCCTTTTTCTAAGAATCAATAAAGAGAGAACTGCTTCACTTCTCTCCACACAGTGTTTGTGTGTATATGATATCGTGTCACTGACAGGGTTAATTAATTTATTTTGAGTACCTTAAAAGGATGTTGCATTATGTATAATACTATTTCTGCACCTATTGAGATGATTATGTGAGTTTTATTTCTCATTCTATTAGTGTGGTGTGTCACCTTTATTGAGTTGAATATTTTGAAGTATCCTTAAACCCAGGGATAAATCCCTTTACTCATGTATGTGTATGATACGTTAAATGTGTTGTTGAATTCATTTTGCTTGTATTTTGTTGAGAATTTTGGTACATATGTACATCAGGGAAAATATTCTATATTTTGTTTATAATGTCCTTTCTAGCATTTTCATGCAAATAAAGCTGGCATCATTAAACAAATTGGGATACTTTCACCCCCTTCAAATTATTGGAAGATTTGGGGAAGAATTGGTGAGAAATTTTCTTCAAATCTATGACAGAATTAACCAGAAAAGTCATCTTGTAAATATTTTCTGGTTTGAGAGGTTTGGATAACTGATTTACTCATACACACTTTTGCTCTATTTAAATTTCTAATTTCTTCTTGATTCAATATTGGAAGAGATATGTTTCTGGGAATTTGTCTTTTGTTCTAGGTCTTTCAAATTGTTGGTTAGTGGTAATTTCTTATGATGCTATGCATCACTACATCAGTTGTAATATCTTCTCTTTTATTTCTAATTTTATTTGAGTCTTTATTTTCTTAGCCAAACTAAACGTTTGTCCACTTTATGTTTAAAACAAACAGGCTTAGGTATTTTTTTCTTATCTTTTCAATTGTTTCTCTTGTTATTTGCCTTACTCTCATTCATTCAGTTTTCTTTTTTATTCTTTGTGTTTTCGCCTAGATTCTTGATATGTAAAGTTAAGTACTGTGATTCTTTGTATTTCTGTTATTATTAAATACTATTTATTTATTTATTTATTTAAATTACTTATTTACTTATTTATTCATTTGTTTATCATTGAAGTACTGCCATTTACAATGTGTCAATCTTTGGTGTATAGCATAGTGTCCCACTTCATGCATATATTTGTGTGCCCATTAAATTTAACTTCACAATATTTAACATACTGCCCTGTGTCATACAAAAGACATTTTGAATAAATCTGTTTTTATACATAGTGGATAACATTTATAATTCTACAGCTCTCAAATATATCCTCTCCTAGCCCCTTTCAGCAGTAACCATAAGATGATTAATTAGATCTGCAAGTGTGTTTCAGTTTTGTAGATGAAATCATAGTGTTCTCATCCAAAATTTTTTTAAGGTTCTACATACTTCATGTCATGTATTATTTTTCCTTCTCTTTCTGGCTTACTTCAATTTGATAAACACATTATGGGGACATCCATTTTGCTGCAAACGTAATTGTTTTATCATTTTTTCTGGCAGAATATTATTCCATTGTGTAAATATGGCATAAATTCTGTATACTGTTATCTGTTGATGGACAATTAGGGTGCTTCCTTGTCGTGGCTGTTGTATATAGCACTGCTTAAAACATTGGGGTGCAGGTGACATTTTGAATCAGGGTTCTCTTTCATATATACCCAGAAGTGGGATTGCTGGATTTTATGTTGTCTATTTTTATTCTTTTGAGGAATCCCCATCTTGTTTTCCACAGTGACTGCACCAAACTATATTCCTACCAACAGTCTAGGAGAGTTCACTTTCTCCGCAGCTTCCTCAGCATTTATTGTGGGTGGACTTTTGAATGATGGCCATTTTGACTATTGTGAGGTGATACTTCATTAGAGTTTTGAATTCCCCTTCTCTGATAATGATAGTGAGCAATTTTTTTTTCATATATCTGTGTGGCATTTGTATGTCTCTACTGGAGAATTGCTTGTTTAGGGCTACTGCCCATTTTCAGATTGGGTTTCTTTTTTTTTAAGTATTTTTATTAGGTGGTTTGAACTCTTTATAGTTTGGAAATTTAGCCTTTGTCAGTTGCATCACTTCTAAATATTTTCTTTAATCCTTTAGGTTGTCATTTTACATTGTTTATGTTTCCATTTGCTGTGCAAAAGCTTATAAGTTTAATTAGGTCCTATTTATTAATTTTGCTCTTACTTCCATTACCTGGGTAGGCTGTTCTAGGAGATCATTGCTGAGATTTATCTCAGAGTGTTTTGCGTATGTTTTCTCATAAGATATTTACTGTGTCTTGCCTTACATTTAAGTCTTCAAGTCATTTTGAGATTATTCTTGTGTATGGAGTGAAGGAGTGTTCTAACTCTATTACTCTGCATGCTTCTATCCAGTTTTCCCGACACCAGTTGGTGAAGAGATGGCCTTTTCTGTGTCATAATCTTGGCTACTCAGTCAAAGATTAAATTCAACATAGGCCTGCACATTTATTTGTAGGCTCTCTATTCTGTTCCATTGATCCATATGCCTGTTTCGGTAACAATATCATGTCGTTTTTATTATTGTAGCTCTGCAATAGTTTATGGAGACCAGGAAGGTAATTGCTCCAGCCTCTTACTTTGCCTTCAATATTGTTTTGGAAATTATGGATCTTTATTTTATGTATATAATTCTTATGATCATTTGTTTCAGTCCTAAAAAGAAATGTTTTGATTAATTTGATAGGAACTCAGATTAAGTCTGTGGATTGCCTAGGGTAGTATGGCCATTTTAGCAATATTATTTCTTCCATTACGAGACTTTTGGGTATCTTTTCAATTCTTCAAATATTTCTTGATTTCCTCAATCAATGTTTTCTTGCTCTCCAAGTACAAGTCATTCACCTCCTTGGTCAGAGATATTCTTAAGCATATTAAAATTTTGGGTGCAGAAATAAAATGGGTTGTTTCTATAGTTTGTTTTCCTGTTGATTCAATGGTAGTGTAAATAAATGTATTTGGTTTTTGTACATTAATCTGCCTACCTTGCCCAGTTCCTTTTTTAGCCTAAGTATTTTTTGTGAAGCTTTTACAGTTTTCTATATATAGTGTCATGTCTTCATATCGTGACAATTTTACCTCTTCTTTTCCAGTCTGAATCCTTTTATTTGCTTTTCTTGCCTGATCGTTGTGGCTAGGAATTCCAAGACTATATTTAATTGAAATTGAGAGAATGGGCATCCTTGTCTTGTCTCAGGTTTTTGTGGGAAGGGTTCTAGTTTTTCAACACTGAGTATTTTGCTGGGTATAAGTTTGTCATAAATAGCTTTCTTTATGTTGAGATATGGTCCCTCTATACCCACTGTGATAAGAACTTTTATTGCAAATAGATGTTAAATTTTGTCAAATGCTTTTTCTGCATCTACTGATATGATCATATCATTTTTGTCTTCTCTTTTGTTGATACGGAGTATCACAATTGATTGATTGATTTGAATATGTTCAACCATCCTTGTGTTCCTGGGATGAACCTAACTTGTTGATGGTTCATGGTCTTTTTTTTACATGTGCTTGGATTCTGTTTGTTAATAATTTCTCAAGGATTTTTCTTGTATGTTTATCAATGATATTGGCCTATAGTTTTCTTTTTGGGTAGTGTCTTTGTCTGGTTTTGGTATCAAGTTGCTCTTGGCCTTATGGTGTGAGTTTGGGAGTACTATCTCCCTATCAATCATTTGGAAGAATTTGAGGAGGACTGGTATGGATTTTTCTTTGTATATTTCATCAATATCACCGTTGAAGCTATTTGGGTTTGAATTTTGTTTGCAGAGATTTTTTTTTTATTTTTTTGATAATTCTATTCCAATTCTGGTGATCTGTGTGTTCAAGTGTGTAACTTCTCCTTGATGCAATATTGGTGGGCTGAATGTTTCCAAAAACGTCTCCATTTCTTCCTGGGTATCCAGTTTGCATACAGTTGCTCATGGTATTTCCTTATGATTTTTTGTAAATTTGTTGTACTCTTCATAGTTTCTCCATTGTCATTTCTAATTTATTTGTGTTCTCTCTCTTTCTTGTTAGTGAGCCTGTCCAGAGATTTGTCACTTTTGTTTACTACTTCAAAATAGAGATTGATTGATTTTTTCTATTTTTTATTTCAATTATTTCTTCCTTGATCTTTATTTTTTCCCTCTTTCTGTTGACTTTTGGTTTTGTTTGCTCTTCTTTTCTTGATTAGTTTACCTAGAATGTTAGATTATTTATTTGAAATTCTGGTTCTACTTTTAGGAGGGTCTTGTCACTATGAACTTCCCTCTTAAGCCTGTTCTAACAGTATTCCATAGAATCTGTGCAGTGTTTTGTCATATTTCCGAAGATATTTTTTAATTTCTACTTTTATTTCATCACCTCCCCCCTTGTTTTTGTGTCATGTTTTTTAATCTGGATGCTGTCATTTTTTCTCCCTGTTTTTCTGTGATTGAATTCTAGTTTCATGGTATTATACTCAGAAAAGATGCTTGAAATAATTTTTATCTTCTTAAATTTGTTGAGGCTTCTTAAGTACCTGAGTACATAATCTTTCATAGGAAATGTTCCTTGTGCACAGGAAAAGAATGTATATTCTGTTTTGGGGAGAAGTACTGTTTTGAAATTATCAAGCATCTCCAATTATTTTATAATTTATTTTAGTATTTTTGATCCCTTTTTAATTTTCTGTGTGAAAGACCAGTCCAGTGATGGTAATGGGGGTTTATAGTCTCCTAATTTGATTGTGTTCCCAGGAATTTCTCTATTTTTATCTATTAGTGTTTGCTTTATGTATTTAATTGCTCCTATATTGAGTGCATATATCTTAATGTGTCTAATACCCTCATTTTGATTTGTTCCTTTAATCATTATATCATGTCCTTGTTTATCTTTCTCTATGGTCAGTTTGTAAAGTCTCTTTTTGTGAAGTCAATACTGCTAGTCCTGCTTTCTTGTCATGTGCGTTTGCTGGAATATATTTTTCCACCTTCTGACTTTCAATGGATGTGTGTTCCTCTTACTAATGTGGGTCTCCTCTATGCTTCATAATGTAGGGTCTTGTTATATTATCACATATGACTATATATCTTTTGTTTGAAGCACTAAGTCCATTAACAATTGTGATACTTATTGATAGACTGGTGATTATTTCCATATTGAACTTCATTCTCCAGTTGATATGATATTTTTTTTGTTCATTTCTTTTTGTTTTTGTGGCTTGATCAGTTTCATTTTATTACCTTGGTTTCTTTATGTCTTTGTGACTTCATTGTAAGCTTTTGACTTATCATTACCTTGTTTTGTATGTATATTGACACGTACTATATTTGTTTATTTTAACTGATAAGAATACAAACTCAAACCCATCCTACAGAGAACAGAAACAAGACAAAAAACACTCTGTATGTTCCTGTTTCACTCTTTGACCCTTAAAATTTTGATGTCCTTTTTTACAACATCATATTTTTTCTGTTGTAAGTCACTGTAGATATTGCCTTTCTAATTATGCCTTTCTCTTTTCTTTAGCATCCTGCTTCTTTATTATTTAGAGTAGATCTTTCTTTAATTCTTTTCTTTTGCTAAATTCTTTAAGTATTTGCTTGTGTGGAAGTTATTTATCTCTCCTTCTATTCTAAAATTTAGCCTTGCTTGATATAGTATCTTAGATTACAGCTTTCTTTCATTCAGGACTTTGAATATGTCTTGCCACTGTCTTCTGCCTGCTGTTTTTGTGCAGGAAACGAGTTTACAAATATGTATATAATTATATATAAATGTAAAGAACACCTATAAATGAAGATAACAAATATGGTGAAATCTTATACGTTAAAAAACAGGAAACATTCATAAAGGAAATTAAAACTGGTCTAAAGAAATGAAATGATCTCTTAAGTTAAAGCTGTGAAACAATGTGTTTGAAACAACTATACTACACAAAGCAATCTACATTTAGTGTGATTCATGTCAAAATACCCATGAGATTTTCCAATATATAGAACAAATAATTTTAAAGTTTATATGTAACCACAATGATCATGAGTTGCCAAAATAAACTTTAAAAAGAGTATTAAATGTAATGGTGTAAACCTCTCCCATGTTAAACTGTCCTACAAAGCTTTAGTAATTAAAACAGCATGATACTGGCTCAAAAACAGACACCAATCAAAAGAAGAGAATAGAGCAACCAGATATAATCCCTCACACGAATGATCAATTAACCCATGAAAAAGGAAGCAAGAGTATAAAATGAAGAAAAGACATTCTCCTCAATATGTAGTGCTGGGGAGATTGATCATGTGAAAGATAGATTAAAGTATTTCCTCACATTATATACAATCAATGAGCACAGAATATCTTTTATTTATTTTGGTTTACTTATATTTCTTACACCTTTAATTTATAGATCTATGTTTAGATCTTTTATTTCACTTACCAAATGTATTCCTCTTTTATAC
This sequence comes from Vicugna pacos, assembly GCF_048564905.1. Classification (NCBI taxonomy): domain Eukaryota; kingdom Metazoa; phylum Chordata; class Mammalia; order Artiodactyla; family Camelidae; genus Vicugna; species Vicugna pacos. The sequence goes on along the minus strand of NW_027328741.1, from coordinate 17,663,060 downwards.
TTTTTAGTATAAATTTACACACAATAGTTTTCCTAATTTCTCTTCCTGATAATGTGTTGTTACTATACAAAAATGCAATGGATATTTGTATATTGATTTTGTGTTCTGCAAGTTTACTAAATTTGTTCATCATTTCAAACAGTCAATGGAGGAGTATATGGAGTTTTCTATCTATGCATAATTATGTCATCTGTAAAAACTTCACTGCTTTAGTACATGTTGGATGAATTTTATATTTTTTCTTGACTAGTTGTTCTGGCTAGGACTACTAGTAGTGTAATTTAGGACTTGTGAAAATGAGCTACTTTTTCTTATTACTGGACCAGAGGAAAACCTTCCTGCATGTTAACATTGAAATTGATATGTCATGGATTTTTCATATATGGCTTATATTATTCTTAGTTACATTCTATCTAGAGTGAATTTAAGAATATTTTTATAAAAAAGTCAAGATGAGATCTGTCAATAATATTCCTACATATTTTAAGATTGTTATTTTTGAATTCTTTGTTTTTTAAAGGGATGGTATCACATATATTCATTTGTATATGTTAAATAATATTTATGAATTAGGACTAAATCCAACTTAACAATAGTTTATACTACGTATAATATGCCATGAATTCAGGTTGCTAATATTTATTTAGAATGAAATTTACAGATACTGAAGGAAAACTTTACATTGTAGCTTGAAGGTACATTTATTTATTTAAAAATTATATCTCTCATTTTGAATTTGGTTTTTTTTAGTGGAATTTATTTCTAAATAAATATATAATTTTGGTAGAACTGGATTTACTACAGTTAACTGATTCAGAACATAGCTATTATTTACAATTAGTGCACAAAACACTTGCCTTAAAATGCCGTATTATACTAACAATGTCAACTGTTTCTGGACTGAGAAACATATTGCTTCCTAAAATGCAAGACCTGTTCTTTTCCACCCCAAACGACATATAGTGTTACATCTTTGTTTTTTGATTGTTTGTTTGCCCCAAAATGGAGGCAACGTTTATTGAACCCAGGATATTTTGCATAAGTCTATTTTTCAATATCGTTTTGGAACACTTAACAGAAACCCCAAGAGTATGTACTACAAAGATGACAAGAAAATTTACTACTTCTAGGGACTGATAAACTTCTGAGTGAAAGAATGGCAAACAAAAAAACATTTGTAAATATACAATAAGATTGTCTCTTTTGCATTTTTAATGTTGAATATTAAATTACATTGGTTTTAATTATAGCACTGAATTACAATTTAAAACAAAATTTCCCCCTGTGGGATTTTTAATTTGATTGATTAGATTAATCTAAATTTATTTCATAAATATTAACCATTTATTTATAAACATAACACATAAACTGATATTTATTCAACTCATGTTTTGAATATAGAGCTAGCTACTTATTGTAAAGTACACAGATAAATACCTACTTCCATTTACAAATTAAATTATGTTTCAGTTTATTTACAAATGATGATGAAATAGTTATACACATTCTGTACAGGTTTTACACAAATTTCACTCTAAATTCCAAAACTTTAAAATTATTTTATATATTTTCTGCATTATTTATTCTCTGTTTACCAATCTGTTATAAATTTGTGTACAAATGTATGGAGATAGATTTTATTTAATAGACCCAAAAATTAAATTATTTTAAAAGATTTTGTTGGGTAAAATTTGCAGATCAAAGTGTAAAAATAAGCATCATATATTCTTCATTTTAACTGGATGAATGAGAAGTAAACACTGGCTGAAAGTTACACTTGAGTTACTAGGAGACCAGTCGTTTTGTGATGTCACAGCTACTCAGGTTGAGAACAATTTTGATGGCCTAGCAGTTTATCTGTGCAGGCCTGCCAAAGCAGCATTTGAAGCTACAGTGCTCAAAATCATGCAGATTAGAAAAGTAGCTGTAGAAAAATTTATATATAATGACACATATTTCTTCAGAAATTAAAGATGTGTCTGGTAAAGACGGACCAAGTGGTTCAGGAAATTCCGGTTGATCTCTATTGTGTGATCAAACAATCTCTGGAGACTTGGACTTGAGATCTATGATTGAAGAAAATGCTTTTCAGCCTTTGTCTAAAGAATTCTTGATAAAAAGGCCATTTTACACAAATTCTGTCTCTGAATCAGATGAAGATAATGATTTTCGTTCTCTGACATTTCCAAGAATACTCTGGAAAATGGCTGGGAGTGACCAATTTAAATCGGTCTGGTGGGATGATAATGGAACTTCCATAGTGATTGATGAAGATGTCTTTAAGAAGGAAGTTTTGGAAAGAAAGGCCCCTTTCAGAGTATTTGAAACTGCAAGTATGAAAAGTTTAGTTAGACAGCTTAACCTTTATGGGTTTAATAAATTGCGGCAGAATTTTCAAAGATCTGCTTGTTTAGCAGACTTTCTGGCAGAAGAAAATAAGTCTCTGTTTTAAGCAAAGTATTCAGAAACTTTAGTTACCACATGGTAACTTATATATAAAATTTTATTTTGTACATCAGTCTATGGTAATATAAATGTAAAGATAAACTTTGAAAATTATATAAAACTACTAAGGCTAAAATACTTTATTTTTTCTAAAAAATGAGGACAGTGGCTAAAGCATTCAGATGATAAGAAACTTTGCTGGCAACTATGAATCTTAACAGAAATCTAAATAAAGGTATCAAAGCTGCTTTTCAAAAGTGGCATTCACTGTTACTGCAAATGCTAATCCTTTAATTTAATGACTATACTATTTAAATGTGTATTTCCCAAAAAGGATCTTCAAAATCATCAGCAATATTTATATTTTGATTATAATATCTTTGCATAGTAAACGTGAAATCTGAGGTTTTATAAGTTAGGCTTTTTGTAGTGTTGTATTTTGGTTTAAACTATTATTTAAATCTTCCTACTTTGGTTGTAGCGGCAGTTTTATCATAATACAAATTTTAAACGAGGCTTTCCCCAGATTTTAGTGAGAATAAAAAGAAAAGTAGGGATTAAAAATGCCTCTCTGGTATCTTCATTGGCTGAAGATTTCAACAAGAAGCACTATAAAGCAGTGGGTAATTTGGATAATCATATTTCTGGTTTTGTGGCTTACACTAGTGGAGAAAGTGCATTTTTACCTTCTGCAAATTTAAACGTGCCTCTAATAATAAAGCCCTCTACTAGCCACAGAAATGGTGATACAAGTAACCCGATGAGAGGTGATTTTTCTCCTCCATCATCAATGTCAGTTAGACCACCAGAACAAATAGCATTGGATCTACGTGCTATTTTAAATCAGCTGACCACTGTCCACGGGCACTCTCAAAGCAGCTACACTGAAGCAAATGGCCGTGTTTTGAACTTCATTACAATTACAAATTCTAATTCTCAGTACAGCATCTTGTCTCCATAAAGAGGAATTATTTTGGACACATGGTGGAGCCTTCTTTTTTTCCAAATAGATATCACAACATATCTGCCAATGAAGGTCGATTTTCTAAGCTTAAACCAGGGATCAACCCATGGTTTCCATGCCAGTGATAATTGATACATCAGCTAACTCTCTTTCAAGGCCAACTCATTAGACATCTTCAGTTTATGAACGTCATACTAATTTCAACTGATCTACCAGAGGACTAACAGATTATGCAGGAAAACAAAGATTAAAATTGATGTTGGCAAATGTCGACAAATATCTGCAATTTTCTTATTTGAACAATAAACTTAGACGTGTACCTGTATTTATCTAATTTTTTTAAATAGTGTTAATAGTTCAATGGGAGACAAAGTTACTATTTAAATAAAAAAGAGTTATTTGATTGATATGATCATTTGGTGGAACAATATTGGATTAATTTAAATAATTTCTTGTAAGGAAAGAGAAAAAAAGGAAGAATTTGGAGAAAGACTAAAACATGGAGAGAGGGAAAAGTACTTAGTGGTTTCTGGTTCATCCTGGAAAGGATTAAAAGTGTTAAATTAGGATGGGTTGAAACAGAAGATAAATGCAGGAACCAGCCCAGGGATCATGGTCTCTCTTATGTCATGCCTGAAATCATAAAGTTCACATGATATAGCCTCAGATGGTACTTTCAGCCTATGGTAGAATTTAAGAAGTAATTTTATCTATGGTCTTCTTTGTGCTGTCCTAAAAGCGTTCAAATTGGTTCTTTCATTTCCTGCCCTCTAGAGTCTACGCTATATTTTCTAGTCGATATTTAATGTTGTTTTATGTTCCAGCCAAAGACAAGCTTATGTCCTCAGTGTGGCACTTAATGCCTTTCCAACTCTAAGCACACAAACTCAACTTAGTTTAGTCATTTATTTATAAATCTGGCATCTGAGTTCCTTGGCATATCTTTATGTTTCACTGTATCTGGAGATACATCCAGACAAATGCTTGTCAACTATTTTAGCTGCTACCTCACCACTATTGATCCAGCTTATCACTGGACTTTGGATGTCCTCCTTTTACCTACTTAAAATTTCCCAGTCTCAGCACAGAAACTACCTCCTTCAGATGTTTTCTGTCTATCTGCCTTTCCTTGTCTAACTTGGATACCAACACAGTAAGCACAGTACATGTCACAGGATTAATTTTAGTATTTAGTGAATGAAAAATACATGTCTACTTTAAGCAAAATCTACTTTCCTGAAACAACAAAACTCTCATGGTTTTCAAACTATTTTGTTATGGTCTTTATTCTTCACCACAAACTAGCTCTTTTCATATCCAAGGACTAGACACACAAGACAGTAAGTGGAGGTAAGTACAGGAGACAAAGTATTATTTTCTTCTTAATTCATGCCTCCAGAGGCATAAAGCATTCCATTTTCACTTGCTACATTTTTTCCTGTCTCCTCATCACCCACCCACCGCAGAATAGCTGATTCTCTTTCCCATACCAAAAACTATACTGACTTCTAATTAATTTACTTCTTAGAATCAAAGCTTTGTCCATAAGAGACACTGCTATTGCAAACATTTACTGTAGGTTTATGCACCCCACATAACTTGTGCCCCTTCTAACATTCACACAGGTAGTATCTAAGAGGTACTAGAAACTTGGTTGGGGTGGTCATATTCAACAACCAAATTGCAATCTAAAATGTGTGGACTAGAAAGAGGTGAGGCTTGTGGAATTAAAAATTTGTTCAACTGCAAGAATATCAAATTTCTGCAGATATTAGGAAATATAAAATATTCATGGAAGAATTTGACAATTTCCCATTAATTTAAAATAAAAGGTGAAGCATTTTCAGAATGTGAAATGACCTGTAGTGTTGGAAAAATTGTAGGCAAGTTCAGGGTGTCTAAGGCTTCTGCTCATAATCATGCAGCCAATGTCAGCGGATAAGACTGGAATGGCAACATTGGGTCCTGAAAACATGTCACCAGTTGTGAAGAAAGCCTTTGATAATCTGGAGAAAGGGCAAAAGGTCCAGGGTAAGCTCTTGCAACATCCCATCAATATGTCCTTTAACAAGAGAAGAAAAGAGACCACTTGCAGCAGATCTGTGTCTGGACAGCAGTGGTTTATCCTACAACAGAAACATCAAGTTTTAAGTTTGTCAGCTCAACTCTGATGGTGGCTATGTTGTTGTTTACATTAGCAGTCTGGAGTTCAGATGGGCTGGTTCAGCAGCTAGTTTCCAGCTCTCTTATCAGACAGTGGATTTTACCGTGATCATCTGAACAAGGTTCTATTGTGATAAGTCAAAAGCTACAGTTTACTTTAAAAATTAGAAACCCTAAGGAAGAATATTGTTTGTTTGTCCATCTGTAGTTTTCTACCTGGGAAAATCTAGACTATTGGCAAAAGTACAAAAGTTGGCTGGTGCTTTGAAAACTATTCTCTGAGCTCTGCACACAAAACTCCTCCCACTAAATACTACAAATCTGTCTACCACTTTGTGTGTGTGTGAATATGGATTGTTAAGCAGTAACTACGTTTTTCTTAGTTGAGTCATCATTAAATTATTCTTCTGCATCTGGCAGAATATCTGTGAATTAAGAGGTTCATTGAGCCACCAGATTTTCTTCCAGTCAGGGAGAGGTATATTATATTTCCCAGTATACTAATTGTTACCTGTTCATTGAATCCCGAGCTGATGCGAGGGCCAAGCCACTGAACCTTGAATTGGAATGAGGCATATACATTCTCCAGTCCCCAGAGCCCAGCACAGGACTGTGTCTCATTTTTAATTTAAGCTTATGTCTAATTTCTTTTTTCTTCTAATTCTCATTGTTGACACATCTTATTTTGGCTTTGGACACCCGTTGACTAATTTAGAGTGACTGAACAACTGACTTATTCCCGTTCACCTAGAAATTGCGAAAACATTTTTTCCTTGTACTACCTGGAATAGAGTTAGCATAGTCATCATTTTGAAAGCAGTCCTCAGTCCTAATAAACCAGAACCTTTATACTTCTTTGCCCAGCACTTGAGTAAGAATGTTTGTTGTGGATCTCAGCGATTATCCTCACATCCCATAATGCAACCATGAGAAAAAACACCACATTGTTATCCAAAATCATGTTTTTGTCAGTATTGCATTCCCATTGTAAAACAGTTAAGAATTTTAGGAGTTGTGAGATTTTACCATACTGAGATATTTAGCAACCTAGTATGTTCATTTCTTACAGATGCTTTTGGGGAGATGAGACCATCGTTCAGAGATAGTGAACTTTATTTCTCAGAGAAAGAGCAGCCAGTTTAAAATTTGTATCCATTTCCTAATCTCAGATGAATACACAAAGTGAAATGTTGAT